>NW_027273857.1:865000-885000 GCF_046630095.1 Trachinotus anak | reverse complement strand
CTTTCAGTGTCTCATCCCTTTTACATAGGTAGCATGAGCTCTGAGCACTGCTCTCCCATTCACTCAGGCAGCAACAAAACCAAAGATGCCAGCTCAGACCGCTGTAATGCAGAGACGTGTATATCACCTGCAAAGACATCACTGGACAAAACTGTACCTCAAAAGCCTGCCAAAAACCCTGGAGAAAAACCTTTGGATCTGTCTGCCAAAGAGTTGGAAGGATTTGCAAATGGATTCCCATCCAAATTAGAGGCTTTGGCCAAGTTAGGGTATTTGCCACCATCTCGTTATGGGCTGCTGACCAGTAAGGAAGAGGGTATACCTTCACCTGTAAGCACATCAGCCAAGACTCCAGATCATCCCGAAATGATCAGCACTGTGCCCTCCCCTTGGGTTGCTGCAGGTTCTTCCCCAGCTGTCAGCTCAGACCACAGCAGAAGCTCCCAAATAATTAAAAATAGAAGTGTAGACAATATCCCTCATCAACAACAGCCTCAAAGCTCTCCTGGTTCCACAACAGTTGAGGTGATTAGTAGTCCCGGTCCTGCTGCAGGGGGAAGACCTTCTGCAACATCTCCGTCTACAAAGTCCAAAGTTGAATGGTCACGAGTCCCCACTACTGATTTTGAGAAAGGTCCTCCAAACAGCAAAGGAGAAACTCGCACATGCTCTGGAAAACAGACCATAACTCCTGCAAAGCCGGAGACTCAGGAGAGCCAATCACATCCACAGCAGCAGCAGTCTCGTGTGGAAAATGGAAATGTCTCCAACCAAGTCTTTGGTGAATCCTACCTCCCTCCTGGCTTAGGTTACACTAATCGCTACATCCCATATTCAGTTGCTGAGAATATGTCCCTACAACGCATGTCCATACCAGGCAAAGGACCTGTCTACCCCCACCCAGTCTTGCTTAGCAGTGGTAGCTTTTACCCACCACACATTGCACCAAAACATGGCCTCCCATATGGAGTACATCCATATCAGAATTCCCAAGAGTTGGGTCCCACACCTATGTCATCCTACCAAGGTCTTAACTCCAAAGACCAACTTGAGAACAGATCTAAGATACAGGATAAACTCTGGAATGCAGAACCGTACAGGAACCAGGAAAGGCAGGATGCTGACAGCTCCCATAAGAGTGACAATGAGAGAGACAAGTCCACAAACCAAACCACAAAGGTTTCAGGAAGAAGCCTCACTGCTGTCAGAGATGACATAGTTTGTATTGACCTGGTGCGTGATGAGGTAGACGATGATTTGTCCATCAACAAACAGAGCTCCCCAGCTACCAGAACAGAAGATTCCTACAAGCCAGGTGGCAGTAGCTGTGCCCACATTCAAGAAAGAGAGCCAAGGCTCCCTCCCAGTGAGGCTGTAGAGCAGAGGCTAGGATCACTACCCACAACTGCCCAACCAAAATCTCCTTATAACAACTCTTCTTCGCCTCCTCCTACTAAAGAGGATATCCCAGAGGATATCCCAGAAGAGGAGGAACCACTTAGTCCATTCTCAGGCGTCCCAGAGGAGCAGACGATGCGCTGTGCTCGAACTTCTCCGCAGCAGTTTTCTAGAACCTGTAAAAGTGGAGCCTCTGGTGGTGCTGGAGACTTGATAAGGGGTGGAACTAGTGGTGGGGATAACAATGTTGATGGGCAGAGTGCTAGTGATGAAGCTGAGTCAGAAGGCTCAGCCAGCAAAAAGGCTGACCCTGAGCAAAGCCCTTCTAGAAATGGCAACTCATCAGGTCCTGTTTGCAAAGACAGTGACGGTAACAAGTCTAACCACATGGGAGCGGTGTGTACAGTCACCAGCCCCAAGAGTCCAGTGTATGGCGGCAACTGTCATTCAGACACTCCAGTTTGCACCAGTAAAGGACCATCGTGTAGGGATTTCAGTCCTCAGGTCCCAGTTTGCCGGAGTTTTAATCCAAGGGTTGCAGCTGGAGGAGTCATAAACACCAGGGTTAACAACCCTAGAGCTCCCACATGTAACAATGAAGATGCAAACAGTCCAAATTTTGTCAACAGAAATTTTGTGGGTCCATGTTGCAGAAATCTGTCTCTGAGGGCTCCAACGTGTGAATCCAGAATTTTGAGTGGTGCAACTCGTGGAAATGGCAACCCTTTGAGTCCAAACTGCAGGAGTATCAATCCCAGGTTTTCAAATTGTGAAAACCACAATACAGTGCGCCCAACTTTTGGCAACATTAATCTTGGGGTTCCTGCATGCAATTTTAGTGGTCCAAATTGTGGAATTATCTTCTCTAAGGGCCAGTCTTTTGGAAATAACCAGACCTGCGTAAATAATAATCCCAGGGTCCCAACATATGGAAACTATTTTCCTCGGAGCCCAACCTGTCAGCACCTTTCATCTGGCAATCCTACCAATGGAGGACTCAACAGGATGCCTACAGATTTGACTCCAGAACGGTCAGTTGACAGTGACCTTAAATGTGAAGGCCTTTCCTCCAATGAGACAGGGCCCAGGAGAGAGATGCCAAACTCTGTCCTCACCTCCACCAGCTGTGGAGATGGGAAGACAGAGATCCAGGAGAGAGATACCCAGGTAGATGATGATGACGACCCTGGCTGCAGCAAGAACCGGCGCTCTGGCCTCACCAGACGCATCGCCAACTCATCTGGCTACGTGGGCGACCGTTTTAAGTGTGTGACCACAGAACTTTATGCTGACTCCAGCAAGCTGAGCAGAGAACAGAGAGCACTCCAGGTGAGATTACAGTCTACATTTAATTCTAAAATCAGTGAAATGGTGATACTCTGGGTTTGTCTGGGTTTGTTTTGTGATATTGATTTTTCTGCTCACTGTTCATTAAAGCAATTTAACTCAAAGTTATTCAGAGGAAACAGGCTTACCCTTCTCTGCTTCCCAATTCTACTGCACAATTCTGTGTGGTACCCAAGGAAAAACTATTTTAAACCAGGATTTCATCAGTGCAGCAGTCCCACTTTTTACTGTGTAACTGCTGTGATGCCGTAAAGGAAATCTTTCTCACTATTGTGTTTCTAATCCTGCAGCTAAAGCATTTTGGAAAGTTTGTGGTGAATGTTTGACCTGTGGTTTGTCCTGTTTCTGGGCTCTATTACGTTTCAGATTATTTTTAAGAACTAAGCTTAGTTCCTTTGAGGTGGAGGCTGTTAACTCTACTGTTGTCCTGTGCAGGGCTGCAGACAGACATGTTGCACCTCTTTGTAGGGGCGCTGACCCAATGGTAATTGCCATGGAAGTGACAAAGATGCGATTCAGCATATTTGATTCTGGTAGGAGGTACAGTATGTAGTAATCTATTGGCTGGTATAAGAAGAGGATAAGTGTTGGCCTCCTCCTCCTCTGATCTCCTCCCTCTCTCTCTTTTCCTTTTCCTTCTCATCTTCTTTTTCCATGTGCATGTTTTGGGTTGTGCCGAGGTCGAGTTAGGATAACACACCGGCAGTGTTTGGCTCCAGGTGACTGTTAACCTGCTGGTTTTTCCCAAAGAACGAAGAAAATGGCAGAAAGAAAATCTGCTTCTCTTTGAACTTAGTCTCTCTCTATATATTGATCTCAGTCTCATCTTTTCCCCCTCATCAATATCTCTCTCAACATCTGTTTTTGCTCTACTTTTGTTTTTCTGCCTCTCTGTTGCTTTTTCCTCTTGTTATTCTGCTTTTTTTCTTTGTCTCTTTACCTCCTTGTTCCCTTGAGATCCTCCCCTCCATTCAAATGAAATGTCTCCTCTTCATCCTCCTCTTCCTCTTCCATCCCTCAGCAGATACAGGAGGAAAAACCTGGTATTACTACTTTTACTGAAGTAAAAAATCAGTGCACTTCTACCACCGCTGTATGTGTCCATCTGAGCTGTCAGCCTTTGGCTCGGTCACTCGTGGTTCCTGAAGGAGGGTGGTAGTGGAGGTGGTGGATGAGGGGGGGGTTACCGCTCAAATTAACTCACATACGCCCTTGGGTGCTGCCGGATCTGAGCGGTGGCGGCGGCGTTGGATGGATTTGTAGATCGTTTCACGGACCATTAATTTTTAAAATGAGTTTGTGGTTGGGGCAGTGTGAGGTGAGAGAGGAATACTGGCCTGTCAGGCAGCGCATAGGGAGCTGTTACCCACAGTTACCAGTGGTTACCAACAGTTACGAGGGACAGACCTTAATGGGAAACCAAAAACATGGCTCTCGTGATTGAGAATGAAAATCCTGGCCATGCAGCATCTTCGTCTTTGAGAAAATAACATTCAGGTTCAGGATTTTCGTCCAGAGTGAGACATCTCAACAGCTGCTGGTCAGATAATTTCCAACGGGATGAATCCTAATGAGAAATAGTAAAATGTATGTGTGCTCCCTTCAGCTTAAAACATGCCGGCGTTTGATAGAGATTTAAATGTCTTAAATGAAATGTCTGTGTGGGAGCAGTGGATGATGTTTGAGCACTGAAATAAGTTGAAGTGACAGGTGAGAGAAGCACTGAGAAAGCATCATCAGTAAGAAATTAAAGTAGCAGTTAAAACAAGCACTGAAAGAAGGAGAAGACTTGAGCACTTTCAAAGTTTCAGAAAGGAAAGAAACATGTTTCTGTTTTCTGGACTCGGTGCCAGCAGCACCTGTTGACTCTTTTTGGAGCCGCTTCACCAAACATTTCACTGTGTTTAAACACCAACTGGGAGGATTTTTCCCTCCTCACAGCAGCAGCAGAGTCTGGGGTCACGGAGTGTGTTTTGAAAGTTTATATTTTGTGGTGTGTTTGTGGTTTGAGGCAGAGAAATCTTGAAGCATCCAGAGGCTCCAGCTGCCAGAGAAAATAGCCAAAAACTCACCTCTGGCTGACAGCTGCTCGTCTGTGTGAGCGTCAGTCAGAGTCTGGAGTCGAGCAGAAAAAGTCCAACCAGGGAAGGTGATGTGCACTAACTCAGGGTTAAAATGACACGTTTTGTGTTTGCCAGGATTGTGTTGAAGCTACAGAAGATTTACCATTTTTACAATAACCATGTAAATGTCTGTGAATGGCTCCGTCATCATGAACCTCTCAAAAAGCTGAGAAACCAAACAAGATGTTGACACTTCCTGTCCTTCCTGTTCCTTTCAGAACAGACTCGATGAGTAACTGATGGATTTATGCTTTCCCTTTTTTTCTCAGCGTGCAATGCTGCGCTTCTCCGAGCTGGAGCTGAAGGAGAAGGAGGGAGGAAGAGGAGAAGGAGAGGAAGAGGAAGAAGGCATGACAGCAGCAGCAGCAGTGGTGGCAACAGGGGAGAAGGAGCTGGCAGGCGGCCAGCGGAGAGACGGAGGGAGGGAGGAAGAGGAGGAGGAGGAGGAGGGGAGGGAGAAAGAGGGAGGAGGGCGAGGAGGAGGGTGGGATCGCTGCCAGCAGAGTGAGGGGAGGCGAGGAGGAGGAGGAGGAGGAAGAACTCCCTCTGCAGCCGCTGCCGAGGCACCGAGAGGTAAGAGGATTTCCGGAGAGTTCTGCAGGATGACGTGCACGCTCACACACACACACACACAGGCATGAAAGGCACACACACATGAACACACTTAGTTTCACAAAAGACACACACACACACACACACACACACTTCTTTTTTTTATGGTTGATCTCACTCGCTCGAAGTTGCTCACTTTCTTTGTCTCTTTCCTCCTTCTTTTGTCGTGTGTGTGTCTGTGTGTGACACACAGACACACACAGACACACACACACACTTGAACTCTCAGTGTACCTCTAATCTTAACGTACCACTGGCCTCGTCTCCTCCAGGAAGCCAAATGTACAGAGTCAGACACACAACACACGTACACACATTTACACATGTACACAAACAAACACACACTCTTTCTTCCACCTGAGATGCAAATGTTGATGTGTGAGAAGCTCTAGAACGGAGCCCAGAGGAACGCCTTCGTGGAGAAAGCAGACAGTACACCATCAACGCACAGCTTGAAACCAAACTGGACAATATGTCGCAACAAAGGAAGAACAGATGGTGAACAAATTTAACACAACGTGTTACACAAATTAACACTGTTGGACAGAACTGTTGCTGAAGAGCACGTCGGCAGCCGCTGCAGCCGGCAGCTGCTCTCACACTGCTTTTATTTTGTGTGTGTCAAGCAGCGGTCTTCAGTGCACGCGCCCAGACGACAATGTTGCCATGACGATGGGCTTTGATGGCCCGTTGCCATGGCGCATAATGTGGCCAGGAGCCACGGGACGCACCGTGAGTCAGATGATCAGCAGAGAGAGAGAGAGCATGAAAACATATGGACAGAAAGAGAGAGAGAGTCAGTGAAGATCAGCGTTAAAAAGAGAGAGAATTAAAAATAAGAAGAGACGGAAAGAAAGGACTGAAAAGAGGAGGGAAAATGTGAAGATAAAGATGGAAGAAGTGAGCGAGAGACATAAAGGAAAAGAAAGACAAGAGAGAGAGAGACAGAGCGAGAGAGAGACAGACAGAGAGAGAGACAGAGTAAAAGCCGACTGTCTTTGATCTGTCGGCTGCTTTTGACCATCCAGACAGAGAGTGGTGTGTGTGTGTGTGTGTATGTGTGTGTGTGTGTGTGTGTGTGTGTGTGTGTGTGTGTGTGTACTTGTACTACTGATATTGTGGGGACATACATCTTTTTATACATTGTGTGGACTTATTTTCCTTCAGGGGACAAAAAGCAAGTCTGCATCATGTAGATCTTTAGATTTTAGAGTAAAGTTCAGTCAGTCTCTGAAGTGTTGTCTGTGTGTGTGTGTGTGTGTGTGTGTGTGTGTGTGTGTGTGTGTGTGTGTGTGTGTGTGTGTTGTGAGTCACTGTTTAGGAATTGATTTCCTTTAATCAGACATGTGTGGGTGTGTGTGTTGAAGGTCAGAGGTCATGGTAAACAGACAGGAGACCAGCTTGTGAAATAAAGGTCTCAGGTTTGAATCCCAGATCTCTGGAGCTGCAGCTCTTTATTTTTTTAGTGTTGTTATTTTTAGATAAAGAATTAATGAACTTTAAAACTTGGGTAACAGTGTTTTTGTCAGTATAATGTTGTAATATTCATTTGTTTTGTTAATTAAGAGTTAATTATCTCGTCATCTCAAAAGCTTTTGATTCCTCAACACATCAAGAAAATCAACACAACATTATTTGTTGTTGACTGTGTCCATGCAGGTTTCCAGCTGTCCTGCCCTCACAACCACCTCCCCGTCCTGACACTGTGCCGCCACACTGACAACGTCCCCCTCCCCCAAGAAAAGGATGACCACTCTACAGAGGAGGAGAAGAAGAACGAAGACGAAGAGGAGGAAAGTCTGCAGGAGGAGAGGAAGAAAGAGGAAGGGACTTTTGTGTCACAGCCAGAACAACAACAACAGCAAAGGTTTCTACCCACAGCCAGAGGCCTGTTTCAGGGAAATGCCCCCATGATGACGTCCACGCCGGGCGGTCCCAATCCCAGCATGGCGATAAACCGGAGGCGTATCTTCAGTCTGGAGCCGTTCCACCAGAGCAGCATCATCAGCAGCCGGCTGAAGAGAGGGAGGGAGGAGGAGAGGGAGGTAGAGAGGGAGGAGGACAGGACGGGAATCACCGGCAAGACAACCAAGTTAACAAATGGTAAAAATTCAGAGACTCTTCTTCTGTGGTTGTTCTGTTTGTGTGTTGATTTGCTGCTGTGATGACTCACAGCTGTAATGTGTCATCAGTACAGAGCAACACGTCATTGGATGTTGGATTATTTGTCATTTTCCTGTTTGCTCTGATCTTTGCTTTTCCTGACTGTTCATTGGTCGTCATCTGTCACAGACTCCACCCTCGACGACGTGAAGAAGCTGAAGGTTTGCATCGAGCTGAACGGCCTTCGACTCAACAAGCCCCGCCTCCCCGGGGAGCTCGGCCAATGGCTGCCATCCGGCCAGAGGTCAGCGGACGTCGACAGGACGTTCAGAATGGCTGTCCCGGCCGTCAGGGGGAGGTCAGAGGTCAACAGAGGCTGGGGTGACCCCATGTTTGTGAGGAGGGACGGCCCGAGAGGTAAAGCCAACAAACACGCTCAAACTTTGTGTGTAAATGTTGTTTCAGACGTCTGTCGACAGTCACACCTCCAGCTCAGGTGACGTGACCTGTTCAGACCAACGTAGTTTTCCATCAGCAGGGCAGTTTCCTCACCGTGTCTGCTCCATTACAGACCGACGGTGAGTCTGATAAACCAATCAGAGCCCTCCACCTGCTGTCGGGTCACAGTCACAGATATCTTACACTGATGTGTTGAGTCACAGCTGACTCAACTCTTGTTCACGTTGTTATCTTTACAGGACGTTTCAGCTGAATCTGCTTTTTTTTTGTTTTGTTTTGTTTTGTTCATCGTCATGAAACAGATTCTTTTAGGAAGCTTTTATTTTGAAGGTAGTGCTGTGCTGATGAAATCTCTCTCTCTGTCTCTCTGCTGTCATCAGCTCTCCACCTCTCCGTTTCCTCCTCCACCCCCTCTCCTCTCCCTCTCTTCTCTTTTTCCTCTCTCTGTGATTGCCGGAGCACACGAGACGAATCACACCAGCGATGTGTGTGTGTGTGTGTGTTTTCTGACTGTGTGTGTTCCTGTGTGTGTATATGTGTGTGTATGAACCCGTTGCGGCCCCATGGCGTGCTAATAGCCGTCTAACATCTCCCAGATGGAGCTGTCACACACACACACACACACACGCGCACAGTAATGCATAGGGAATGTGTTAGCAGCCTCCTCCTCGTCCTCCTCTTCCTCTGTTTATTGAACGCTGCTCAGAGCTGTGTTCACAGTCTCCACATGTTCTCTTCAGGATGTCACTTCAGTCAAATTCACTTTAACTCAGACTAAACAAATCCAATCAAGTCCAAACCCGATGTCACACATGTGATGGGATCAGTGTACTTCCTGGATTTGATTCGTAGATTTAATAGAAATTAACAGAGTTTTCTGATTTATCATCATATGTGCTGATATACAGACGGGGACAAGGATTTTCCCTCATTGGGTGTTTTGGTGACGGTGGTGGTGAACGCTGTCTAAAACTGTTTCCTTGACCCCTTAAAGGACCACTACAACCTCCAATAGACCCCTAGAAACTGGTTTACAGTCGTCCCCTTGGATGGAGGTCGACAGGGGAAGAAGCCGTTTTTTATGCATCTGTGACGATGATAAACACAATTTGACTTGAATACACAGTTTGATTGACAGGGGGCGTGGCTAAGAATACAAGCTAACGATGATGTCACGCTCGAAAAAACAATGAACCTGCAGTTTGATGATTAGAGGTGAAATGAGAAGCTGCGACACGCCCAGAGGGACACACACTTAACAAAACCTGTGTGTGTGTGTGTGTGTGTGTGTGCGCCCAGGAAATAATACATTCCTATTCACACTCACACACACACACACACACACACACACACACACACCTTCATTCTGTGTTGTATGTGTTAATCCTGTTTAGAGAATCAGTGTGTAGGTGTTCAAAACATTTGTTTATGTGTGTGTGTGTGTGTGTGTGCGTGTGTGTGTGTATGTATGTGTGTGAGTGTGTGAGTGTGTGGGTGTGTGTGTGTGTGTGTGTGTGTGTGTGTGTGTCCAGGCTGATAAATAATTCAGCAGATGGAAGCAGTGTGACTCCCCACCGGCTCTCAGAAACAACCTCTGGCTCTGTGTGTATGTGTGTTTACTTGCAGGCTTGTGTGTGTGTGTGTGTGTGTGTGTGTGTGTGTGTGTGTCTGTGTGTCTGTGTGTCACTGCATTTACACGTTTCTCTGGTTTCATGTGTGTGTGAAAACTCAGCATGTGTGTGTTTTTCAGTGTGTGTTTCCTGCAGGCGTCTGCAATGGAAAACAGAGGACTCTCTCTCTCTCTCTCTCTCTCTCTCTCTCTCTCTCTCTCTCTCCCCTCCCCCACTATCTGCTACCTTGTTCGCCTGCTCGCACGCCCGCTCACTTGCTGCTCCACTCAAGCGAGGAGGCTCTCTGTTTCTTTGTTCCCCTCTCTCTCTCTCTCTCTCTCTCGCTCTGTGTCTTATTATCTAACTCGTCCGCTGCTGAAGGACAGACAGCGGTTCATTTGTTGGTGAGGAGGAAGGAAAAAGAGGAGGATGAGGAGGGAATGAAGGTTACACACAAAGTTTCAGATCATTAGTTCAGGTGCACTTGTACAGCGGTAAATTTAGTTTCTAATTTGTGCACAAGAAATAAACGTTCACATCCTCAGTTCAGATTTTTAACAGAACATCACGTTACACATTAAAATAAAACATCAAACTAATATCTTGTGATTCAGTGTGACTCCCACTCCGTCTGGATACAAACACCACAAATGTCCATTGAGGATAAATGTCTATAAATCCAGTCAGAATTCACAGGAAAAACAGGCTTCGTATATCTGCAGAACTCCATAGAGAATCCTCCTGTTTTTAAGGTTCCTTCAGTATCACAGTGAAACAGTCTGAACATCAGGATACAGGTCACAGCCGATCACAGCCGATCACATCCGATCACAGCCAGTCTATTTCTACATTATTTAGACCACACCCACCTTCATCTACTAAAGTCAACCACACGACTTCAGTAGGTGTTTCCAGGACACACACACACAGCCCTCACTGTATGGCTCAGGAGGTGAGAGGTTGTCTAGTGATCAGAAGGTTCCTGGTTCTCCTCCAGAGAGCCTGTTGGAGTGTCCTTGAGCAAGACACTAAACCGGAAACTGCTCCTGATGCTCTTCCATCAGTGTGTGAACATGTGTGTGCGTGTGTGTAAAGTGCTTTGATTGGTCGATAGCCTCCCTGCTGTCCTGGCGGGTAAAATAAAACATTTGGTGCTGACTTCTTTCCATCTGTCTCTCTGCATTTTCTTTCAGTTTTCCACGTGGCCCTGCCCTCTTCTCCCACCCATCTCCCACGGCAACCATGCAGCTCCGCGCCCCGTCAACCAGCCCCAGCATCCTTCTCCTCCCTCTCCTCCTCCCGCCTCCAGGACAAGCATCAGAAGCTGAGGGAGAGCCGCAGGGTCTCCACTTTCCTCCCATCCTTACCTCCACTTCCTCCGTCCTCCTCCTCTTCTTCCTCACCTGACCCCCATCGCTTCCGCTGCCATGACGACGACCTCAACAAGCCCAAGGGCAAGCGTCCCTGCAAGACGAAGCACACTGGAGGAGAGGAGGAGAGATATGAAGGAGGTAGCGACAACGATGAGGAGAAGAATGAGAAGGTGAGTGAGGAGCGCTTGTTTTATGAGTCGTACATGAAAAGGGAAGTTTCACAAACCTTAAAGAGTCAGTTCACCAAAAAAACAAAAAACACTTCCCTGTTCACAGGGTGCATTACAGGGCTTTAAAGGAATTACTGTACAAATAGACCCTGGATATGTTGAACTATTTCTAAGGGAGTTCTGAATGGAGCTGTGAGGAGCTGACAGAGAGAGGAGGAGGTCGTCGGCATATATTGAAAGTTTCTGCAGTCGTTCAGCTTTGTTTATTCCAGTGAGGTCAGTCCTTCCTCAGTGTCGTGTAAAGAAGCAAGAAGCAGGCGTGGGGGGGTCTGGTTCCTCATGATGAAAACTTTTCCGTGTCAGTCTTCAGGTGGTTATGAAGTGAAGAGCCAGGCAGGCTGCCTCAGATGGAGACGGGCCGGGAAAACACACCTCAACTCCACCCATCTGTGGAGAAACTGAGCATGAGAGCGCTTGTTTTCTTGTTTAGTTCGAGGCAGACGTGTAAACACATGCAAATGATGTGAGTCAGCATGACTCAAACACCCACCAGCTCCAACACCCACACAGACACCGGGGGAGAGGGTGGTGGGGGCGCGCTTGTTTTCTTCCTCTCAGTATGGAGACGTGTGAAGGCTGAAGACACAACCTCTCAGGGGAGGTGTTGGGTCGGGAGTGTCGATTTCCTCGTGCTGGAGCACAACACGAGGAAACTGCTCCGTGGTGTTTGATTCTCAGCTGTTAGATACAAACAGTAGAAACTAAAAGCTTCAGCTATGAACTGAAGCGTTAACTCATCGTCCTCTCATTGAAAAGTAATTACATTATAATTTGTTCTGGTCCTGATCCTGTAAAAACAAAACCAGGTCAAAACCAGTGAGAGTCTGGACTGTGTGTGGTCGGTGGCTGGTGGTTGGTGGTCCTCCTCCGTCCACTCTCCTCCAGAGTCTTCAGCCTCTAAAACAGAGACTTTCAGAAACGCTGCTGGACCCGTTTTAGTCTAAAGCTCCAGGTTGTGTTGTAGTCTGGATGAACAGAAACAGAGACCTTTGGAAACAATGACGTAGACGCCCACAGTGGCTCCTGATTGGCTCTTATCAGCCGGGACTACCAGTGGTGAAACAACATGGAGAATGAATGAAAGTGTTACTGACCTTGTTGTCTCTGCAGCAGCTGTTGTTCAGCTCAGTTCTGGATTTGAACTCTACAACTGTCTCTGCTGTTCCTGCTTCAGAGGATTTACTGCAACTGACCAACTGAGAGGAGAAAACCTGCTTCCTGTTTACACCGGCTCGCACATGCTCAGTGTAGGTGATGGTCATGTGATGTGCGTTTTCAGGTGTGTTCATCTGGACGGAGATTGTTTCAGTTTTAAAATGAAAACATATCAGTGTGAGTCCAACAAAACACAAGATCAAGACACTAAAGAGAAACAGCAGATGGCGAAATCTGATTCAAAACATGACATGAAGAAAAGTCAGAGTCAAAACATCAGAGACCAAGTCCAGGTCCAAACACCTGCGAGTCCAGGTCAGAGCGTCAGAGACAGAACCTCTGATTGAACGAGACGATCGGAGTAAAAACTGACAGAGAGAGCTCTGCTGAGTCAGAGGAAGACGGAGGTAGAGACCACAACCATGTGTGATGTTACACACTCTCTGTGGTCCCTCAGAAAACCAGGAGGTTTCATACGTCTGCGTCTTCTGTTCCAACACAACCACAGTCCACCTCCTGCTCAACACACTGGGAGCCAACAACACGTTTCAGCTCTGGCTACAGTCTGTCAGCTTTATTTTGTGTCATGAAATTTTGTGCGACAACAAACGGTTAAACCCACAATCAGTTTTTCTATTTTTCTTGACTTTTCATCGTCTGTTTTTCCCCCCTCTCTTCTTTCTTCCCTCTCTGTTAATCATTGTAATTATCGTCCTGATTGGAGCTCACTGGGAAAACTCAGCAGGGACGTTGTGTGTGTGTGTGTGTGTGTGTGTGTGTGTATGTGTGTAATTCAATTCACTGCAGATTAAAGTGAAGGAGAGCACGAGGGAGTGAACGAGGGAAGGAGGGAGGGATGGAGTGATTGAAGGTTATGGAGGAAGAATAATATTCTCCACATGTACTCTGTGTGTGTGTGTGTGTGTGTCAGTGTGAGTGTGGTTCCCTGTGTGTCAGTGTGTGTCAGTGTGTGTGTGTGTGTGTGTGTGTGTGAGTGTGAGTGTGGTTCCCTGTGTGTCAGTGTGTGTGTGTGTGTCAGTGGCTTGTGCCGTTTTGACAGCTGCTGCACCGGAGATTTCCTCAGGGCAGCGAGGACGCACACACCAAAACACACACACACACACACACTGTCTGTCTCTCACACTCTCTCTCTTTTTCGCTCGACCCTCCTCCTCCTTGTTTGAGTGTGCTGCGCTAGAAAACACACACACACCAAACTCACACACACACACACCTCCAGGGCAAAGCTCGCATCCTGTTTGCTGATGCGTGGCGGCGAGCGGCTTCGTTTGACAGACGCACACACATTACACACACACACTGACACACACACACACACACACACACACATTAACACGCACACGCTGTCTGGCTGCTAAGCTGTGGAGACTGTTGCCGTGGCGTCAGCAGCTCAGCGGCGCAGATTTTCATTGGTCTCTAGCTGCCCTCGATTATCCTCGTTTAGAAAACAGACAAATTAAATTCATTTTAGCATCAATTAAGAAAAATAAGGAACAATAATATATCAGGATTAATATATCATTAGATAATATATCAAGATTAACTACTGTATATCTGGAATTTCATTGTTAAAATGACAAAAATGTGAAGGGAGTTCTGAATGTAACCTGGATTAATGTTACTGTTTTGGATTATTATTCATTTTCTTGAATTTGAAATAAATATGAAAGGTTCAAATTTAGCCTCAGAGCAGTTGAGCAAGGCACTGCTGCTGGAACCTGTCGTTAACCATGTGTGGCTCTCCAGAGGCTGCTGGGCACCACAGCCATTTGTTACCTCACCTGTGAGGCAAACACATTAACCCCGATGTCAAAATAATTAACTCTGCTGCAGAAGCCAGAACTTCTGTTACAGCAGTGATAGTCGTGGTATTAGTACCAGCACCAGGAAGGTCATCTCTTCCTGCTGCACCCAGCCAATCACTGCTGAGCTGGGTTTGTTTGCTGGAGAGTTATCATTTCAGACTGAGATGCATTTGGTCCTGAACAGTGACAGATGTGTTTTTGTACAAAGAAAACCAGAGAGGACCTAAAGCAGAGCCCTGCTGAACTCCACCCAGGAGAGGAGAGGAGGACAGGCTGCTCTCTCTCCTACGTTACAGTCAAAGTCTGAGCCTGAACTGAAACAACATGCAGCAACATGCTCCAGGAAACAATATACAAGAGAAAAACATGAAGCAAAGAAGTGGGAGAGGGGCGAGCGAGGCATGCAGACAGTGAGGAGAGCGAGAGGGAGAGAGGATCCTAATTTGTTTCTCCTCACTCTGTCTTTTACTTTAAGACCAATCCTCCTCCTCTCCTCCTCCTCTCCTCCTCCTCTCCTCCTGAGCTTTCTGTCATCAGCCTCAGGCTTTACACACACACACACACACATACACACACACACGAAAAGAAAACACACTTGTACACACAACACACAAAAAGAGTCGTGGGAGCAGAGGTGGTGACAGCGCTATTTTCAACTGAGCCTGGAAAACTAGGGCTGAGAGTGTGTGTGTGTGTGTGTGTGTGTGTGTGTGTGTGTGTTTGGCAGACAGTCTGTTTGTGTGTTTAAGTGAAAACATCTGACATTGATGGATGTAAAAACAGAGCAAGTGAGTGCCTGTGTGTGTGTGTGTGTGTGTGTGTGTGCGTGTGTGTGTGTGTGTTTAATTGCTTTGTGGGTAACACAACTGTCAGACGCATGCTAATTGCTTTACATGTCTCTCTCTGTCTCAACACACACACACACACACACACACACACACAGGTTTCTCCATCTGACCCCTCTTGCTCGCCCAGCCATCAACCTCGCTCTCTGCAGAACACACTCTCGTCCCGGCCCGTCCCTCCGGAGGTGCGCCGGCTCATTGTCAACAAAAACGCCGGAGAGACGCTGCTGCAGCGCGCCGCCCGCCTGGGATACGAGGTAACGAGACACAAACGCACACAGGTAATAGACAAGTGAAGGGGGCGGGTCATCAGGCTGCTTTTTAAACACTTTATTTTAGCTTTGTTTTTTATTCAAAAAAAGGAACACGTGACAGTATGGTGATTCCACCATCATCATCATTTTTAGTCCTGTACAGACGTGGTGATGATGTCATTGTGTGGAGGGACAGACTTCACGTCCTCATAGGCTCCAGTTTGACATTTTAAACGTCAGAAATTTACATGGAAATGAAGCCGAGCGTCTTCATCCCTCCTCCTCCTCCTCCTCCGCTGAGCTTGTTCTCTTCTTTATTGTTTCGCTCGCTGTTTTTCTGAGCGGATATCATTAACACACACACACTCCTCCTCTCTCCTGCCTTGAACTTTAATCCTTCTCTTCCAGATGAGAAAGATTAGAGAGAGACTGCGTTCACATCCTCTCTCTCTCGTCTTTAATTGAATTAGCCCTCGGCTCAGCGCTCGCTCTCACACCGTTCTCTCTCTGGTTTGATTGTTTTGTCCCGAAAACACACGTCATTTAAACACACACACACACATTCATCAGTCTTGTTTGTTTTCATTTCTCTGCTCCTCCTCCTCCTCCTCCTCCTCCACCTCCTCCTCCTCCTTCTTCTTCTCTTTAAAAGGACGACGTCATTTTCGGATGATTCCCTGGATGTGAATCAACACGTGAATGTCCTGACCAGCTGTTACTCTCAAAATGAAGCACGTCTTTCCGAAGGTAAAATCTCATGTGGACGTTCTGATGAGAAAAAACCTCATTCTACCCCTGAGAGGAGAAACTGAGGAGCAGCCGTGTTTCACCTTCAGGAGAAACACGTTTTCTTCTCCCTCATTCACCCAGAGGAGAAAAACTCGGTTCATCACGAGGACAAACTTGATTTTACCTTCAAGAGAAAATCTCACATCACCTTTAACGGAAGCGACAGGTCCTGAAGAAAACTGGTGTGAGGAGCTGAGAGCTCAGGACTGACCTTCAGCAAACATTAATATGACATGTCCTGCTCTCATCCTGCTCCCCAGAGGACGCACCTGTAGACTGTGATGGCAGCAGTTCTCCTGACAGGTGTCGCCACTGAAGCTCAGACGTCCTGATTCAGATTCAGCCGACGTCTGAACGAAACTGTGTGTGAGCAGAAATTTGTCCAAACCACACAGGTTGAATATTTCATGCACAGTGTGACAGCTGTTGTCACCCTCCCTCCCTCCCTCTCTCTCTCTCTCCCTCTCTCTTTCGCCCTCGTTGAGGTGCAGCGGTGAAGCTAACGAGCTCAGTTTGCAAATGAAGCCGTCATCCATCACAGAACACACACACACACACACACACACGCTCTGTGAATTTTTTTCAAGGAGCAATCACGTTGAGGGAGCCGACAGAGGGAGGAGGAGGTTTCATTATATTCCTCAGAAGCCTTCGTCTCCTCGTTTCCTTTTCTTAAGGTGGAACCTGTAACGTGTCATTTCCTGTGCAGAGTTTTGGTGCCGCTGATCCCACACACAGCTGATCACTGGTCAGTTCTGGTCCTCTGGTCAACATCAAGTCAGATTCATTCTTTCCACCTGAAAACCTCAGTCCTCTCTGGACGTGCAGGTAGAGACGGTTCTGTTTCCTGCCGTCGCTGTGCAGCAGGAAACAGGCCTGACGCTCAAACCCGGTGACAGCAAACAGCCTGAGGCCACCACTTGTTCCTACGCTCTCGTCGTCCCTGAACACCACCGTAGGATGAGGCCTGAGCCGACATCGTAGCCTCCGCCCCTCCTGCAGGAAGTCCAGTATCATGAAGTGGTGCAGCGCCCCTTTTCTTCCTCTGTGTCACACTTATTTACTTCCTCTGTCCTGAACACGTAGAAGGACAGAAACATGGCTGAAGGTTCAAGGTTTCTATAAAATCACAGTCTGAAGGAGCAGGAGCTGTGATGTTGTTTATAATATTGCAATGTGTGTTGACGTTTATTTCCTGGTTTGAAAGTCTGAGCGCTGTGATCTCATTGGCTGCTGCACGTCTCTTGTGTCCAGGAGGTGGTGCTGTACTGTCTGGAGAGACGGATCTGTGACGTTAACCATCGAGACAACGCCGGCTACTGCGCCCTGCACGAAGCCTGCGCCCGCGGCTGGTTGGGAATCGTACGCCACCTGGTGGAGCACGGCGCCGACGTGAACTGCAGCGCTCAGGATGGAACCAGGTACGAGGCGTCACAGGAACCAGGCGTCTTTCTGTTTCTCTGTTCGATGATCAGATTGTTGTGTAAATACGACGTCTGTTATTTATTATGATACACTGATGAAACAGACATCGTCCTGACGCAGGTTCGCTGCAGCTGATGTCCTTCACTGGATAACGGCGTCTGACAGATGACGAAGTGTAAATGTGATGTGGTTGTGTCCTCTGTCATGTGTAAATTAGTTTATCATCTGCATATTGATGAATGTTCAGAAAACTACAGAAAAACACTTTATTAGAAAGGAGTTTGTTGCAGAATTATTTAATTCACAATTATTAAAGTTTTCGTTGATTTTGTTTGGTAATAAAACTCCAGGATGGTTGTGTAGATTGTGTAGGTAAGTGTCTGGGTTGTGTTGTTGTGTCCTGCTGTTGGTCCATCACAACTGTGTTCTCTGTTTCCCATCAGGCCTCTGCACGACGCCGTGGAGAACGACCATGTGGAGGTAGTGCGCTTCCTGCTCGCCGTCGGCGCCGACCCCACCCTCACCTCCTACTCCGGACGAGGGCCAATCAACATGACCCACAGCGCTGCCATGGAAACCTTCCTGGAGGGTAGGAGGAGAACAGAGAAAGTGTGTGTGTGTTTGTGTGTGTGCGCGCTGCCTCCTCGTTACCTGCTGCTGATTGTAACACACACAGACTCAGCATCAGCGTCTCTGCAGCCACAGTTTCAGCTACAAGTGAAGTTTAAATGAAAACAACACAAATCAAAGTGAACACATTAACTTTATGACACAATAACACAATCAGCAGCAGGAGTCTGTTTCCTGTTTGTCTGCAGCTGTTTTTAAAGACGTGGAACCACTGAGCTGAGAGCCACACAGGAGGGAAGGAGTTGAGGGACGGACTCTTGGGATTTGTTGACATGAAGGAGAATATTGACGAAACATTTCAGTGATGTCATTTTCATCACATTCTTCAGTTGCATTGATCTGCCACAGTGAACCTGACTCTCTGCTTTTAATCCATTCACAGTTTCTGTTTCCTCCAGGAGGAAAAATTCCTGCGTTTCTGATTTTTTTATGTTTATTAAGAGTCTGCAGACGTGCCAGCAGCACATTTCCAGGAAAGTGTGATGGATATTGACGTGTATTTATAAATTATTTTTCACTTATCTGATACATAATACATAATCTCCTGGGTTTTTTAAAAAGCTCTAATATAACGAGCTCACCTGCTCACTGCAGGTGTCTCTGGTACAGGAGCAGTGACTGTGGACACATTTCATCGACCTTTCTTATAAATATCTGAGTAATTAACTGATCATTTTTAGGAAATTATGAGGAAAGTTTTCAGGAAATTAGCTGGAAAATACAGGAAAGTGTTGGTGAACGAAACAGAAACATGAGAACGAGAGAAACAGAGGAAACGATGCAGCCTGACTGTGTGTGCGTGTGCGTGTGCGTGTGCATGTGCGTTTGTGTGTGTGTGCTCGCCAGCCTGTCTGATTACCATTCCCTGCCTGTATTTGTTCTCTCTCCCTCTCTCTCTTTTTTTCCTCTCTCTCTCCAGAGGGGTTTAATGAGGCTTGGCTGCTGAATCCCAGAACAGCTTACTGCCACACACACACACACACACACACACACACACACACACACACACACACACTCCTGCCAGTATCCATCTACTCAGCGCCAAGCGCCACGGCGACGAGCCGGCACCGTCTGAACACAAACACTCATCCTTTTCTTCCCATCTTTCACTGTGTGTGTGTGTGTCTGTGTGTGTGTGTGTGTGTGTGTGTGGCTCTATTGTTTTCATCTCGCTGCCTTCATCCTCTCTGATTGGTCGGTTCTTTGATTGACCACAGGAGCCACTAACTCTCTGCCTCTCGGTCTCTGCAGACTATCTCTCTGACCTCCAGGGAAGGTCGGAGGGCGATCCGGGAATCTGCTGGGAGTTTTATGGCAGCTCCGTGTGCGGTTAGTTTACACACACACACACACACACACACACACACGGTCAGGGGAGGATGGATTAGAGGAACTAGGCTGAGACGACCCACAACTACGACAGAGGTTAGAAATAAAGAAGCATCAGGACTAAAGAGGAGATCCTACTGTTCAGGTTTGATTCTCTGACATCAGATCCGTCAGTAAATCCCTCAGTCCTGATTCTTGGAGCTTCTCCGTCTGTTAAAAAGGCCGGTTGCTAACAAGAGTCTAAATGAGACGACAGAGGTCGTCGGGGACGTTAAACGTCATCAGTCCAACATGAAACCGACCTCCTCACCAGTCCACCTTTACAGCCTCGCTGTGTTTCTACAGACTGTCACTAACTCTGTCAGAGGAAAGGCTTCTGTAGAAGAGCTCAGAGCTGAATCAGACTACAGGCTGGAGGTTAGTGGTGGTGACGGTGAAGTCATGTGACCCTGAGAATGATCTGATGGACGACACTGAAGAACTTGAACCTGG
>NW_027273857.1:847500-862500 GCF_046630095.1 Trachinotus anak | reverse complement strand
CCTGACGGGTCCTGATGAGCAGGAGCTGGCCTCCTTCAGGCCGGACATCAAAGACCCTCTGGAGCTGGTGGAGGCCACCCCCGAGCTGGCCGGCATGCTCGGCTCTTCACTGGAGTTTGTGGACAGTCGCTGGGATTCACTGAAAACTTTACAACCTTTATCACCACCCCCACCACCATCACCAAGACCCTCACCAAGACCGCCACAACGTATTCCGCCATTGTTGCCAGCACAGCGACAGGCGGCGACAGAGTGTGGTGCTAATATGGAACATGCATCACAAAACAGGGCTGCAGAGTCGGGACATGGACTGAAACATCTGGGATATTCTTCTCCAGCAGCTTCAGTGGAAACTAAATCAGATGCCACCATGTGGGAACCACAACAACAAGGAGGTAAAAATGCAGGAAAACCTCCTACAGCAAAGCCAAACATGACAGTGAATGCGAGCATGTGGGAGCTGCAAAGATTACGGAGTAAGAGCGTAGGAACGACTAATTCTGCTCATCTGGACTCCAAGATGGACACGAGCATCTGGGAACAACAACGACAACGAAGCAAAGATACTGCGGTGGCTAATCCTGCAAACTCTGACTCTAGAACTGACTCCAGCATGTGGGACCCACAAAGACAACAGAGCAAGAAACCTGGGGTCACTTCTTCTAATCCGGACGCTAAGATGGACTCGAACATGTGGGAACAACAACAGCATGGAGGTAAAACCCCGGGAATCACTGCCGTCAAGTCCGACATGGCAGCTGGTGCTAGCATGTGGGAACCCCAGCGACTACGGAGTAGGAACGCTGGAAATGCTAATCCTGCAAACTCACATGGTGCAGCAGATGCTAACACGTGGAAACGACAAAATCAGGGGAGTACGACTGGTGGGATGTCAGACTCTACAAACCCAGGTACTTCAGGTGATGGAAGCATTTGGGAGCCACAACGACTGCGGAGTAAGAATGCTGCGATCATCAGCCCGGCACAACCAGATGCTAACGTCTGGGAGCGCCACGGAATAAAGAGAGTGGGTGGCAACAGCACAGCCCCCAAAAGAGAAGCTAACTCCTGTGACACCCCGGGAGGTAAGACCTCAAAGATGGATGCTGCCTGGCAGAGGAACCTGGGCGATGTCAGAGTCCACATCAGGGACTTGGGGATGAGAGTTGGCGAAGGTACCGTCCGCAGAGATATGAAGAAAGCACAAGGGAAGGTCGGCGGGAAGAGCGCCAGGGTTAAAACAAGGTCATGACAAAACATGACGTGAAATGAGAAGATGTAAATCCAGTGGACTTTTAAACCTAATGGAGCTGCTGCAGCTATACAGTACTCCATAAAGAAAATGGACAATTTTACACAAAATTAAAACACATGTAAATATTGTAAATGAGCAGACGTTGTATCTGGACACTGAAACAAACAGAACAGCCTGTGTGCAGAGACTGTAACAGTATAGTGTGTGTTATACGTATACTGTAAATATGCATCTTTTTTATTTATGGGTACAGATATCGCTGGTTCTTGAATTTCTTCTTTGTAAATGCAGTCTGGTGTAAATACGATGCAGTTTCTGTTGCGTGGTGAGATGGTTGGTTGTAGTCTGGAAGGTTGTTTGTTAACTTTGTGTGTAATTTTGTATTCAGCATCCTGTCGGCTTTCGTCACCAAACTATTTATTGTCCAATAAATATGAAGAAGGAATCTGTCAGTGTCGTCTGAGCAGCTGATAGGCTACAGCTGTTAGCTGCGTCTTCTTTAGCATTACAGATGCTTCTTTATAGCTGTTTACAGCGAAGTGGATTTTATTAGCAGCACTGTTAGCACTGCAGATGCTGCTTGCTCAGTATTGGCAGTGGTGTGGAGTGAAGATGAGTGGACTGACTGCATGAAGCTCTTCCTGCAGTTTGAACAGGTGGAGCTCACCTGTGGAAACCACAGAAGCAGCTGCATGTGGAGGAGCTTTGTCCTGATGCTGGGTGAGTTTGTTCTGTCATGTTGAGGATGTTTATTTCTCCTGTTTTAAAAAACAGTCTTTGGTTTGCTGATGTAGATGGAAGCTCAGTTGGGCCAAAGTTAACCACAGAAAAGCTTATTAAACCAGAGATTTTAAAATCTAATCTAAGAAATTGTGATTAATTCCAGTTTTTCACCCTGTGAAGAGGAATCTGCAGCGGTTCAGAGTATGAAAGAGAGAGAGAGAGTCCATTCATGCATGCTGGATATTTTATCTCTCTCTCTCTCGACCCTGTCTTCTTCCCTTTCGATCGCCCACACCCTTTTATCCTGCTGGTGTGTGTGTGTGTGTGTGTGTGTTCATTGAGACACACACACAGAAAGAGGTGGATGAGTCATTCACACATGATTAGTTTCACTTCACATCTCACAAAACACACACACACACACACACACACTGAGAATCAAGAATCAGACTTGTGTTTTATTGGTTAGTTGGTAATAAACAGGTTGGGTAGTTGTAAGACATTGGTCAGCTGGTTGGTCGGCTGGTTGGTTGACTAGTTGGTCAGCTGGTTGGTTGACTGGTTGGTTGACTGGTTAGTTGACTGGTTAGTTGACTGGTTGGTTGACTGGTTGGTTGACTGGTTAGTTGACTGGTTAGTTGACTGGTTGGTGTTATATTGGTGAGCTGTTTAAATGGCTTCATTAGTTCTAAAGGTAGTTGTATAATCTCTCAGCTGGCTGGTTAACAGGTGGAGGGGTTGGTTGGTGGGTGGTAAATCTGTTAGTTAGCTGGTTGAGCTGTGATGAGTTGGTCCATTGATAATCAGTTTTTTTATTGTTGTTAAACTGATAGATTGGTTGGTGGAAATCAGTTGGCTGGTTGTCTGGTGATAAATTGGTAAGCTTGGTTGGATGATTGGTTAGTTGTTGATGAAATGGTTGATTGATAAACTTCTGAGATGAGTCAGTTGATGAGTCAGTTGATGAGTCAGTTGATGAGTTAGTTTGTCCTCTTGTCTTGACTGAAACGTGGATGAACTGGTCAGTGATTTGTCTCTGACTTCAACTGGTTTGGTTTGGTTCCTGAGTGTGTGTTCTTGCTTTTCAAACAGTGGTTTTCAATGAGCAGCCAACAATGAACACACACACACACACACACACACACACACCATTATTGTGAAACTCCATGGCAACGAAAGGAGCTTAATTAGAGAGAAAAAATCTCCTTCTTTAAGACGGCAAACGAGAGCGAACGAGGTAGAGATGAATGCAGAGCGAGGTGAGCGAGGGGGAGACTGACAGAGGTGGAGTGAAGGGAAAGAGAGAGCGAGTGCTAATGAAATATGAATGAGTCCACAGGGAGGTTCAACCAGCCGTGTGTTTGGAGTCAGGGTATCCAGCAGGAGCGTGTGTGTGTGTGTGTGTGTGAGTGTATGTGAGTGTGTGTGAGTGTGTGTGAGTGTGTGTGTGTGTGTGTGAGTGTGTGTGTTTTACACCTTCGTCCTTGTGTCAACATCACTGACGTCAGTTTCCTTGACACAAACAGACTCTGATCTTCGACCAGCTGACGTGGTTCAAACCTGACGTCACGTGACCTGTTCAGCTTCTCACTGTGACCAAAGAAGAAGCAGCAGCTCCAGGCAGCGCTGACCCTGTTGTCTGTCACCGTCGAAAGTTACGATAAAAACCTGCTATAAACAGTAAACGTCGGCTCTTTGTCGCTAACTGTTGGTAAACACACGTCCGTTAGCATGACTTACTTTATGCTAGCTGTTTGTAGCTCATTGATGCTAGGTTATCCAACGCTACGCTAGGTTTTTGTAGCTATGCAGTGTTATGCTAAATTCAAGCTAAGCTCAACATTAGCATAGTCATTGACACAGTTAGCATCTCTGGGCTAATGTGACCTGTTTTAACTGACCAGTAGGAGTGGTACAGATCCAGACTCGCAGTTTTCCTTTTATTTATTTTCTTAACAATTATAGAAATGTAAGGTTTTTACCCCACACACAGCTGACGAGCAGTGGGTCAGTGATGAGCTCGTTATCTGAGCTACAACATGTAGATCAGAAGCAGTCTTTGTGCTAAGCTAGGCTAAACACACATCCTTTGATCTGATTGTAGGACCCCCCCCACCCCACCCCCCCCAAACACACATACACACTTTCATTCGCTGCAGTCACAGCGGTGATTTGCTTCTCCATCTATTTGTCTTCGCTGTGTGTTTGTGTTTTTCCATAAGTGTGTGTGTATAACAAGTGTGTAACTGATTGTGTGTCTGTAGAAATGTCTTAATGTGTGTGTGTGTGTGTGTGTGTGTGTGTGTGTGTGTGTGTGGCTGGTAGCGCTGATGCCGAAGACGATGGATTGAATTGCCAATGTGCCACAGTCAGTGTGTGTGTGTGTGTATGAGTGTGTGTGTGTGTGTGTGTGTGCATGAGTGTGTGTGTGTGTGTGTGTGTGTGTGTGTGTGTGTGGGGGGGGGGGGGGGGGTTGGGAGGGAGTCGTCTGGCTGTTTAGCGAGCAGACGAGCAGCGCGGCCGATGAATATTTAAACAGAGAGAGAGCAGCCATCATTTATTGATGCTGCTGAGGGGAGAGATGAAGAGTGTGTGTGTGTGAGCGCTGGAGAGGAGTGTGTGTGTGTGCTGCAAACAGCCGGCGTCCGAATGCGAGTCAGCACTTAGTCTGTATGTGAGACTGGGGGGCTGAGTACGAGTCGACTCGCAGAGATTTGTGTTGTATGATTTTCAGAATGCTAACAGGAGCTAAATGCTAACATGCTAAAACCCAACAATCACGGCCCTTCAGGAACCGTCACCAGGTGGTCAGCTGGGAAAAGATAAATAATAAATCATGTTTTAAAATGAAACGATTCCACTGTGATAAATCAACGGCAGGAACTTTTGCGTTGTCGCCGTCGGACCACATCGTACACGTCTACTGTCTCCGTCTGACTGTGAGCTAACATCGCTGCCATGGCAACGACTGGAGCATCAAAAGGAAGAGCTGGTCGGCAACAGGAAGAGTTAGCGGGAGAGAGTCAGGACACGGAGAAGGGAGAGGGCCGCATGAGGAAAAGGTTGAGAACACAAGTTTCTAGCCTCCGTGTTGAGTTTTAGCCCATTTTCCCAGGATTGAGTTGGAAGCAGACCTCAGGATCGCTGCTGTGGCGCAGGACCAGGTTTTCAGGCGTCAGGGTGGAAGCTCTCGTTGAATTGTTGCATCATTTAACACAATCTGGTCCAAGTTCAGGTCAAGATCTGGGTGAGTTCAGGAGTCAGCTGCGTTAGCCTCGACGTCACGGCACGCCGGCTGCTTCTGAATGCTCTGAGGGACGCACGTGAGGGACAACATGTCTGCGTCACTCCACGGTGTCTGTGGGAGAGGAGGAGGTTCACCCTTCCTGTGATTCCTGTTGTGTTGCTGTTATTTCAATGCTTCAACCTGAAGAGGAGGAAGTTTAAAACCACTTCATCGCTGTCGAGCTTCGGCCTCGCTGCCGCCCTCAGCTCTCGCCTTTCAGAGAGGGAGGGAGGGAGAGGTCAGAGGTCAGCGGGGTCAACCTTCAAGGAGGTGTTGACAGCATGAGATGAACAAACAGAGAAGAGGTTCAGAGGAATGCATGAGGGCGAGCAAGGATGTGTCTGCATGTGTGTGGGAGACAGAGAGAGAGAGAGAGAGAGGTTCAGACGGGTGCACATGAGGACGAGCTAGCATGTGTTTGTATGAGAGAGAGAGAGAATAATGGAGGAGGGAATCAAGACGGTTTCAAGGTTCCCCTCTCTGTTCGCTCGCTCGCCTGCTCCCCTCGCCATCTCACTCTCTCTCTCTGTCTTGTGCACACACACACACACACACACACGCACACACACACATGCACACGCACGCACACACACACGTCTCCATGCTTCACTGCCAAAGCCTTCAACACTCTCTTTTCTCTCTCTCTCTTTCACTGTTATGCAGACACTTGCTCGCTCGCTCGCTGCAGCACTTGTCCGACCTGCTCTCTCTCTTTTCAGGGAGGGAAAATGAGGAAATCAATTAGGCTCCCTCCTCACCTCGTCTCCCCCGCCCACCCCCACGTCCTCGAGTCTTTTCTGACGTGGAAGAGGAAACATTTCGTCCCACAGACTCAGCTTAGCTTCGTTAAAATCACCAGGTTCAGTTTGTTCCCAAAAACAGACAAAGTTAGGAAAAGTCAATCAACCACGATTTGACGGGGACGTTAAACGTCACCGTCGTCAGCTTCACGATTGGCTCCCTGACAGGAAGCAGCAGCGTCCAGCGGCTCTGGTGGCGGCGCAGAGAAACGGCAGCACCGCGGGGTCGTGTGTGTGTGACATCATCACGTGTTCAAAGGTCACATTTGATCTGACTCACATTTCATCTGCTAACGCTACGTGTGTTTGCACAGCACGGACTCGTAACGCTGCCACTTCTACCTTTGTACATTTCTCACTGATGCGAACACGTCTGTGCATTAACATCCTCCGGTAGCGCCCCCCAGAGGCTGCAGTGTTCATGTGTTCACGTGTGAATATCGCAGCCTGGGGGGGGGGGCGGGTGCACGGCAACAGCTGATGTCATCAGAGTTATCACAGACATGAGCGCCGTCATCGTGATGACATCACTAGTAAAACTTCACACTTGGCTGTTGTGTCTGCTGTGTCAGGCTAACAGTTAGCCTGCTAACTGTTAGCAGGCTAATGTTAGCAGGCTAATGTTAGCATCGTGCACATTTCCTTTCAAATATCATTTATCACGTGAATCGTAGCGTGTAAACTGGCGAAGCTACGTGAGGAACAAGAGAACGCCAGAGACCAGACGACTCCGACAGAGTCCGGTTCAAACTGGATCTTTCTGGAGTTTGATTCTCCAGTAGAAACAGTTTCTATTGATTCTATTGATTCTATTGATTCTATTGATTCTATTGATCCGACTGGTGTTTTCACAAGTTTCTGCTGCCGAGACTCAGAAGAAATCCACTGCAGAGAAAAAACATCCGTGTGCGCGCATTCTCTCTCTCACACACACACACACACACACACACACACACACACACACACACACAGAGGCAATTAGAGCATGGAGGAGTGTGTGTGTGTGTGTGTGTGTGTGTGTGTGTGAAGGAAATTAGACTGCCTCATTATTCAAATTGGCCCGGAGGAGAAACGCTGCGCTCGCCTCGATTACGCCTCGACAGAGAGAGAGAGAGAGAGAGAGAGGGAGGAAGAGAGAGGGAGAGAGAGAGGGAGAGAGAGAGAGGGAGGAAGAGAGAGGGAGAGAGAGAGGGAGGAAGAGAGAGGGAGAGAGAGAGACAGAGAGAGAGAGAGATCTCCTCCGATCTGTCACTCCTTGTCCTCCTCCCTCCTTCCTCCCTCCTCTGTCTCCTCGTTCTGTCATTCACCATCCCTTTGTCCTCCCTCGCTGCCGTCTCCTTCCTTCTCTCCTCCTCTGTCACTCACTCCCTCCCTTCTTTCTCCTCTTTTTCCTCTTCATCCCTCTCTCCGTCACTCAGCCCCACCCCCTCCCACACCCTACCTCCCTCCGATCTGTCACCCCCCCCCTCGTTCTCTCGTTCTCAAATTACATCCTTGTTGCCGCCTCGTTTCTCATCCCGTTGCTGGGGGCTGTCGCTGAGGACTGGCGAGGGCGCTAAACGATTTCCCACCATGCATCACTCCCGCGCGCCCACACACACACACACACACACACATTTCAGCTCTTCATGTTGCAGAGATCCAGAGCCGACTTGTTGATGGAATAAACTTACTGACAAAAATATAAATTATTTTCATCTCAGTTGAATTCAACTTCACAACCTGAACTTTGTCCTGATGGTGAAAAAGTCACAATTTATCAATTTATCTTTTTCAGCCAAGCAAGAAGAAGGAGGCTCCTCACAGTGGTCACCGGGGGGAACAGGAGCACGTGAACCAACATGAACGTCTGAGTCGACTTCGTGAATAAGTGAGTGACAGACAGGATGAGCTGCGACCACAGTCACCTCAGCTCCATCCAGCTGAACTGTGGGAGATGTTGGAGCCACGTGTTGGACGCCACCATCACAGCTCCACATGAGGAAGGATGTTCAGGAAGAGAGAGATCGTCCTCCACCAGAGTTGAGAGACCTGGAGCGGAGAGGCTGCTCTGGAGACGAGCTGGAGCCACACCTGACCGAGACGCTTCGTCTGCACCTCAGCTGCTGCAACAGGCGGCTGAAACGTGAGCTCCCCTCAGAACAGGAGGAACAGCTGCTCCGCTCCGATGTTCTGCACGAGCTGCCGCACAAACAAGACAACAGCAGGCACGACAGGGAGAACGGAGGGAAAAGAGGAGGAGGAGGGAGAAGACGTGAGATTAAAGGAGAAAGAGCAACATCTGAGGAGAAAGAAGGAAGATGATGGAGAGAAGAGAAAGACAGAAGAAAGATGGAGGCTCATAGATGTCTACAGGGTCACATAAATCCCCCCCCCCCCCGAGTGTAACGACGTACAGCCGCTGTGTGTTCCTGTGTGTGTGTGTGACCCAGCAGAAGAAGAAGAGGGAGGACAGACTCAGGTAAAGGTTGATGGACAAGGACAAAGATGGACTCAACTCCCTCTCTGTTGGACTCAGGTACATTCACCTGGTAGCTCAACGATATCTCACAAACAGCTGAACAGTTAGTGTGTTTGAGCTCTGACCTGATGTGTGCTTTTTACAAAAGGATAATTCAGGTGAATATTTTTACCTGTTTTTATTTTACCTGTTATTGGGCTGATTCCACGTCTCCCCCCATCATTGAAATGGTATAAAACTGAAAGTAAAGGTGAAATCTTCAGCAGCTGTGGCTCAGAGAGAGGACGCTGGTCTCAGGTCACAACTTTTACTCTTCAACACAAAAACTTTTGTCATCAGAATCATTTCAGCCTCATTTTGACTTGAGTCACCTGTCTGTGCACCGAAGCCTCCGCCCTGCCGCCTGCACCACCCGCCAGCTGTCCGTCAAAACCGCCGTAACCATGGTTACCATTGAGCGAGGCACATAGACGGGAGATGTGTGTGTGTGTGTGACAGCAGTGTGACAGATGAATAATCAGAGCTGTAGCACTGATCGTCACGGAAACTAGGCCTGACAGCGCCGACAACGGTGAAGACAGATTACACACACACACACACACACACACACACACACACACACAGAGGAGCTGCCATCTCACACACACACACACACACACATGGAAACACCACAGACACACTGTCAATGTTGTGTTTATGTAAAAACACTGATGCTGGTGCTTCAAACGTCCAGTGACAGTGAACACATCACAGGACAAAGTGGGGACACTGAACACAACAGAGACACATTCACATAGATATACAGAGATCGACTCCATGAAACCGAAACTCTGAGGGAGGATGAAGGAAAATATAAATGTTCAGCTCACCTGAAGTGAAATGAGTGAACATTTCTGCAGCACACACACACACACACACACACACACACACCCTTCCTGTTGTCGACCTTTAACCTTTAAGTGACACAGTGTGTGTGTGTGTGTGTGTGTGTTTATGACAAGTTTAGACCAAAATAAAATGTACACACACAGAGAGAGAGGAAATATGACTGACAGCGGTGTTACCACAGTGCCCCCTGCTGGTCACAGTCAGTTTGTCCTTCAGTAAATGGACCAATAAACATATTCAGTTCAGATTATTTTGTGTGGAGGCTACGACTGAGCCGTCACTAATTATTTTTACACCAACAAGAAAATTACTTGTTTGATGTCCAAAGAAATGCTCTTGAAAGAACTGTCAGATTTATTCATTTAATATGAAACATTTTGAAAAATCTTTAGTTTTTCAGTTGTTTCCTGTGTAAAAATGTACAGTATATTGTACCGATGCTGTATATGTTATTGTATAGTACTGCATAAGGCGTAAAACTGCACAGGAGCGGCGTCCTCTCCGTTGGTCTGTCAGCGTCTCTGGTCCCCTCGAGCCACTGCACTGGTGCAGCCTCTGTGTTAACACTGAGAGCTTGAAGCTGTTGGCTCAATGAAATGCCCCAAAACATTTTGAAGACACTCCATCTTAGTTTTATTACTTTTGATGCCCAACACCGCAGGACAGACTTGAAACCTTTAAAAAGATGTTACCATTGTGTTAACCCCAGTGGAGAGTGGGAGCTTGTTGGATCAAGTCCTCTGTAATCTGTCTGCTTTGATGTCCAGAACTGGAGACCTTTAAATGAATCATTTTTAATTTTAACTAGTTCCATAGCACAGGCTGTTCTGGCCTGTTGTCCAGCTGGATGACTCAAGGAGATAGAGTGCTCCTCTTAGGATTTTAAGGTTGTGAGTTGAAACAAGGGGGGGGGGGGGGGGGGTACTGCCTCTGTTGTTCTGAGGATGTGGGTTCAAATCCCTGGTGACTCACAGAGTTTTACAGTCCAACACCCAAAGAGTAGCCTCAAAAGCACAACGAAAGCTGCTCTGAGCACAGGAAGGAAGTTGTGGCGTAACGGGTTTGTTCCTGTCTCTCACTGAGGTTGCAGTGGCAGTAATTAGTCTCTGGTTCAGTTCCTGCTCAAATACAAAACCCTGATTTGGCTGTAGCTTTTCTCTATGTTATAATAAAATTCAGATTATTAAGGTTTATTTTGTGTTTTGCTGTGTAGATGGCTGCAGAACAGTGGGTTTTTACAAGGTCTGTGGGAACTAAAGAGGAGTCTTCAGTGAGCCCAGACTGGCTGTTGATCCTGAGATCATGGGTCTAACCAGGTTCAGTCAGTTTTGAAGGCTAACACCTAAAGTGAAGACTCAAAGGCGCTAAGAAACAGGTGACAAGTGTCTCACTGAATATCTCCGGCTGTTAGACAACTGGCTGGTGATTCTAAGAGCGCGGGTTTGATTCCTAACGGGTTCGTTGAGTTTCTTAAGTGAAATTTCACAGGCCAGATGGAAGAGTGGCCGTTCGTTCTGAGGACTTAAGACTCAGTGAACTTTGAAGTCAAACATCCAAATGTAGAGTCAAAAGTGCCCAGAGACCAGGTGTCAGCAGGAAGGGTGGTGCAGTGGTGAGGTGGCCAGTCAAGGGAGTGCTGGTTCAAATCCCCACTGTGGCCAGTACCTGCAAGGTCACCTGGAAGGAGTTGGGGTAGAGAGGTAGCTAGGATAGGATAGGTGAGGGGGGGGGGGGCAGAGCAGCATAGATTAGAAAAGGGAAGTAGGACTCCAGGGGTACATGCATAAAATCTCCTCCTCCCCACCTTCCTCTCTCTCCCTGCAGGGGGAGTTGCCCCCCCCCCCCCCCCCCCCCCACTATTATTTACCAAAACACCAAACTTTTCATCAAAACCTTTAATTGCCAAGTTGGACATGAAACAGAAAAATGCATCGCTCTGTGGAAGTTATATTATTATTTTTTATGCACAGGTACAGAAATCCTTCAGTTTTTACAGAGTTTTTACAGAGATGTCATCAACCACGAAGCACAGTCATTTCTTTTATTAAAGATTCATGAAGGTTACAGCTGCGTCTTCTTATTTTTGTTAATTTCTGATTCTGCTTTAAATCGTTTCAGTTGAAGATTAATTTGTTGAACTTCATCCTTCAATAATCAGATATTGTTTGTGTTTTGATGCTGTTTAATAGACAAAAATGTATTTCAGTATTTATTTTAAATCCAGGAAAATCTAGCTGAGGTTTTGAATGAGTTACAGGCACGAACTCAGCCAATGAAATCAGCCCATGGAGCTTCAGAAGGTTGTTGAGAGCCTGACAAACACCAAACTCCTGACAGCTTTCTAACACTCGAACGTGGAGCTGAAGCGAGTCAGGAAGCGGCGTGAGAACTGATGAACTGTTTGAGTTCACTGTAAAGCAGCAGGTATTAGAGAAGCTGGAACCAAAGTCGTCACTGAGGTGAACTAATCTTTTCAGTTTTACCGGACTGAGAACATTTCTGTCAACAAATAAACTCAAGGGCCAAAATGAACCACGGTTGATTTCAACAGAGCAACACATCACCTTCATCACTGATCATTTTCCACTCGTATCATATGGATTAGAAACCATTCAAGTGTCTCAGTGTTCTCCTGTGTATTTATGATGACCATTTGAAGCAGGTCAGGGAGTTTTACTGGGAAAATCAAGAACTTAAACCAGATTGTGCATCAGCAGCTCCAAACAGATATTAAACCAACGATGAGTTAAAGTCATCATAGTTTCCCAGCAAAGCGGAGCTGGTTCGACTCTGCAGAGGCTGAAAGCCGAGCAGGTTTCCCCCTCAGTGTGTTTGCATAGTTTTGAATTTACATCAGGAAATGAAGGACGTCCAGAGAGAGGACAAACAAACAACGACAGACATATACCCTGAAAACATAGTGCAAACAGCCCGAAGAAAAACAACCAGACACCCATTCAGTGTCTTCACAAACAGTCAGACAAACACCTGGAGAAGATATCAGCAAATATCAGCAGATATCTCTTTTTTTCCAGTTTTTGTCTGATTTCACCCCTCAGTCCCTTTGTGATCTTTTTTTTTTTTTTTTTAACAAACCACACTGGTGTTTTTACATGTTATAGTTCATTACCTCCAAAAATGAATTAACTCCTTCTCTGTCTTGGAAAATTAATTTGAGGAACTTGAAACTTGCAGCAGAGATAATGAAGTAAAATCAGAGTTTCACAGACTAGTTTGGTTTAAATTTTCAGTCTGTTGCAGCAGCCGAGAGAAAACTGCCGACAGCTCCTTTACATTCAAGGACACTCTGACATGAATGTTTGGTAAACGGCTGCTGATCATCATCAGAGTCAACCCCAGACAGCAAACACTGAGAAAGTTAATCTATCACATTTAAAGTGGCGTCTGTATTTTGGTACATGAGTAATTAATGAACTAAACGTGTTTAAAGCGCCGTGTGGTTGTGGGCGGCTGGAAACGCTCAGTTCCCGCAGCCGATCTCCTCCTTGTAGCGGTTCGTGAGCATGTTGGCCTTGAGCGTCAGTTTGGACAGAACCGCGTGGAGTCCGTTCAGGTGGTAATGGAACTGTTTCTCCAGGTCGTCCTCCTCCGCCTCCACCCGCGACACCTCTGCCACACCCGCTCTCTCCTTGCCCCTCCCATCACCCTGCAGGACGCCCCACTCGATGTTGTTGCGGATGGACTTGAGCAGGATGTAGGAGCTGTACATGTCAGAGTCCTGGTGGAAGTAGGGGGTGTCGTTGGCAGCGGCAGCGGGGTCGTCGGCGGTCCTCACCGCCTTCACGTCCCCGCCGTGGTCCAGCGGGACGTCCCGCAGCAGGCTGGGCACCATCACCGTCTGGTCCATGTTGTTGACGGCGCCGATGAAGCGGTTCATGGCGTTGAAGAGTGAGTTCTTCTGGTTGTGGGAGTCAGGGATCTGCATCATGGTGAGCCAAGCCGAAGCCTTTTTCTCAGCACCTGCCACAGTCGGGACAAACTTAGCCCAGTTAAGCTCTTTAGAGGATTATTGAGGCCGCAGCCAGATCCTGGGTCAGGTCTTAACTCGCTGCTGACCCCAGGAGCTGCACCAGGTTACACCGCTGCACTCACCACTGCAACATGGACCGAAGGGCTTCAGGCTTCAGTTTTACTGTGAAAGCTCAGTGTCCCTGCCGGGGACGGACAGCGTCTCCTGCTGCAGGACTCCAGCCGACCGTTTCACCCCAGGGCTCAAATAACAGGAAACATCCTGCAATAAAACCACAGATAAACAACATGAGGCTGGAGGCGTTCACAGGTTCAGCAGCAGGTCGAGCATCTCCAGACCCAGGTCCAGACCAGGTCCAGACCCGGTCCAGAGGACTGAGGAACCAGGAAGTCTCTCTGCTGGCACCGGCAGGCTACAAGGCTAACGCGATTAGCAGGCGAGCTAACAGAGTGTTCTGCAGGTGTGGACAGGTGTGAACAGGTGTGAACAGGTGTGGACAGGTGTGAACAGGTGTGAACGCTCCTGTGGTTCATGTGAGCAGCTCTTCTACAGCTGCTTCCATTATCGGACAGCCCGCCCCCGGCCTCAGGCTCCGTTTCCCCCAAACTCCGTCAAACACCAGCGTCCGAGTTCTCTTGGTTTCCTAACCCTGAAATCAAAGACCTGCCCCGGAGCCGCTCGCTGTCCGGGTCCGTCCCGGTAACAGCACCGGGTGACGGGGTCCCACACCGGGAGTGGCGGCTTCAGCGTTTCCGGGTTTTTAATCGTTTTCTGTGCAGAAAATAAAGATGAATTCTCGCGGTGTCCGATAACGGAAGCAGCTGGACGGATAACCGAGCGAGCGTGAGTGAACCCGCCCGTCGCTGCGTCTGTCTCGGTTTAACGGTGCTTCAGCGGTCGGTGTGGGAACCGTCCCCCCGGGAACTACCGGGGCCGTGCCCTGCGTGGGGAGAAGCTGGGTGTCGGTGTCCGGTGAGCTCACCGTGGGTCGGCCGTGGTTCCTCGGTCGCACCGGTGTGAGCCGTCCTCCTGCCCGGGAACCGTCCGAGGGCGCGCTGGGTGGCGGCGGTCCGCGGGACGGGGCGGGGACTGTCAGGGAAGACAGCCAATCACAGGGGAGGAGCCCTGTGACGTCATGCAGAACGTCAGCAGATGCTCCAGTACAGAGAGAATGATCCCGACCAGTCTGTGTCTGTCCGGAGGTGTCAATAAAGGTTGGAGGAAAAGTTACAGGAGCCTGTTGGTCTCCTGAAGACAGAGTCCCTGTCTATGACTGTGTTAATTCAGGTGGTGATGATGATGATGATGGTGATGGTGGTGATGATGGTGATGATGGTGGTGATGATGGTGGTGGTGATGATGATGATGATGATGATGGTGGTGATGATGATGATGATGCTGATGATGATGATGATGATGATGGTGGTGATGATGGTGATGGTGATGATGATGGTGATGATGATGATGATGATGATGATGGTGGTGATGATGGTGATGGTGATGATGATGATGGTGGTGATGATGATGATGATGATGATGGTGGTGATGATGATGATGATGCTGATGATGATGATGATGATGATGGTGGTGATGATG
>NW_027273857.1:702500-845000 GCF_046630095.1 Trachinotus anak | reverse complement strand
ACCATCATGTGACTCCATGATTCCTCCCTTCATTCTGCACAGACAGACAGAGGTCATGTTTGTTGCTGGTGCCTTTTGTCCTCCGGTGGATTTACCTGAGAGAAGGCGACGCCGAAGGTGACTCCAGCGATGATTCCCATGTTGCTCTCGATGGCTGACGTCACCAACTCGTAACAGCCCTGCAGACACACGTCACGCACGCACTCACTCATCTGTGCATCTGTCAATTCATTCGTTGAACCCGCGGATTCATGTCGAGTGTCAGCTTGAAAAATGACGTTTCAATGATTTAAAGACAAATCCTGAAAAATATATTGACCTCACTTCAAAAGAAGAAAAAAGAAAAAGCTGCTGTTTCAGACGGTTGGAGTTCATCCACCAGCACTCAGGGAAAATTCAGACTGAAGCTGGAGGGGAGCAGGAACCAGTGTGTGTGTGTGTGTGTGTGTGTGTGTGTGTGTGTGTGTGTGTGTGAGTGTGTGTGTGTGTGTGTGAGTGTGTGAGTGTGAGTGTGTGTGAGTGTGAGTGTGTGAGTGTGTGTGTGTGAGTGTGTGTGTGTGTGTGTGTGAGTGTGTGAGTGAGTGTGAGTGTGAGGGTGAGTGTGTGAGTGTGAGTGTGTGTGTGTGAGTGTGTGTGAGTGTGTGTGTGTGAGTGTGAGTGTGAGTGTGTGAGTGAGTGTGAGTGTGTGTGTGTGTGTGTGAGTGTGTGTGTGTGAGTGTGTGTTTACCTGTTTGTGGACTTTATGAGCAGCCACAGTTGCGTTCCTCAGGTCTGCAACGCTGCAGTCGGAGAAACTAACACAACAGCTGGCGGGAACCCCCCCGAGCGGGAAGTACACACTGGAGAACCAGCTGGTGTAGTTATACACCCCACAGCAGTGTAACTGCGGACACACAGGAAGCAAAGTCAGCTGTGTCACCGTGAGGTTCCGGTCTGATTTGAGCTTTTCTTACATTGACCTGAAAGTCAATAATAATATATAATAATATATAGAGAGATTGTGATATTTCATAAGATCATAATAATAATGAGATGAATTCATGTTGAACACCGACTGACTGTTGCAGCCACCTCTACAGGTGAGAGGAGAGAGACACTGATAGAGAGACACTGACTCTGCGTTGGACTCCGTCCACGGCCAGACTCCTGTCATCCCGTCCGTCATACGTCATCACTGCGTCGCTGTACGTCGTGAGGAAGGTCCCTTTAATCTGAGCACACACACACACACACACACACACAGACACACACACACACACACACACACACACACAGACACACAGACACACACACACAGAAACACACACACACACACAGACACACACACAGACACACACACACACACACAGACACACACACACAGAAACACACACACACACACACACATGCACACACACAGACACACACACAGACACACACACACACACACACACAGACACACACACAGACACACACACACAGAAACACACACACACACACACACATGCACACACACAGACACACACACACACACACACGCACACACAGAAACACACACACACACACAGAAACACACACACACACACGCACACACAGAAACACACGCACACGCACACACACAGAAACACACACACACACACAGAAACACACACACGCACACGCACACGCACAGATGGAAGAAGCGGCAGGAAGTCAGTCGCTCTCCCACCACGTGCTGGAATCCTCGGCTCCTCTCGCTACTGGGAGGATTGTGTCACTTCGCTTCTTTGTGCTGTTTTCATTTTTTAATGTTGAGCTTTTATTGTGAAGGCGGGCAGATGTTCTCGCGTTAGTTCGTGTCTCGTCCTGAGCTTGGCCGTGAGGTGAGGGTGTTGAAGCCCGTGGGATCTGTGGCTGTGAATGAGACTGAAACTCTGGAGATGTGACTGCAGTGTGTCTGTTGTGTGTCTGTTGTGTGTCTGTTGCAGGACGAGCTTTGGAGGCTGTGTGACAGCGTGAGCCGCTGAGCCGTTCACCCTCTCATGCTGCGGCGCGGTGCAGGTGAAATCCCTGGGACAGCAGGTGTGTGTGTGTGTTGATCCTACTCTCACTGCAACTTTATTCTGTGTGATGTGTATTTTATTTTGGTATCAATCACTGACAAATAGATGATTAATCTAGTTTCATGGCGGTCATGAATCCTGAGCCTAAAGAAAAGAATTGAATGTCATGCTATTGGAAACACAAAGTAATGACATGTGATTCATTCATATACATATTTATTCCTTTTTATTTCAGCTACATGTTAACGTAACACACTGAGGCTGGTCCGGACCTGCAGACCGCTCAGTGTGAGCCTCACTGCTGCTGCTTTTAAAGAGTTGTGTTGTTGTGTTGTTGTGTAGTTGTGTTGTTGTGTAGTTGTGTTGTTGTGTATTCCCACCTCATGACGAAAGACAAATCCAGAGATCCCAGCGATGAGTTCGGTCATGAAGACCAGAGACAGAAAAGCAGCGTACTGAGCAGGGGTCAGAGGTCAGAGGTCATCCAGAGATCATACAATGGTATACAGAAATCAAAAATCAGGTTATTGATCGTAATGTGATCGGGGAGGAGACACACTCATCAACACACTGACGCGTCACAACCCTCACTGACCAGCTTCAGCATCCAGGGCCGGCCCCTGCAGGTGGCGAAGCAGCCGAACAGTCCGAACAGCACGATGGCAGCTCCGGTGCCGGCGAGGACGTACGGAGCGTTGGAGGGGCCGCTGGAGATCAGTAACATGTAGGGGCCCAACATAAACTTCCACCACAGGCCCACCGACAGCAGGACCACACCTGTCACCTGGGGGGGGGGGGGGGGGGCTACAGGTCAGACTGTCGAGCAATGAGGATTTTTTTTTTTGTTTTCAGCAGGATTGAACCAGTTTTATTAAAGTAGGAGGCTGAATCACAGAGAGGACGTGTGTGTGTGTGTGTGTGTGTGTGTGTGTGTGTGTGTGTGTGTGTGTGTGAGAGCAGTGATTCAGCAGCACATGACTCAAATGATCTGACAGCAAAGTGACAAACTGACAAACAGGTGAGAAGAAGAAGAAGACGGTGTCAGAGCTCAGATCATCGTCCTCACTGAACTCAGCTGTAATCAATCAATAATCGTTCGTATCATCAGGGACGCTGTCAGGACCAGAACCTGCTGGGGGGCAGTGAACCCTGTTTCCTGTCGACTGGAGTCAGTTTGGTTTTCTGTGTCGTCCTGTTGTTTTATTCTCACATCTTCATTCTCGTCTCGGTGTCACAGCTCCGGCCTCCTCCTCATTCCTCAGGGTCCAGATAATTACTGGACCTCCAGGTGACCTCTGACCTCATCACACATGTCCTGATGTCTGACATCATGAACCTCGACTGAATCAAACTTTTCCTTCTGAGTTTCCTTTTTTCTGACATGATTCATCTTGAAAGGTGAATTTCACCTGAGAGTCAGGTCAACATTTCAAATCCATGTTGGAACAAAAACATCGAAAATAAAATGTCTCTAAACATCACTGAACTAAAATTAAATACAGGAGAAACCTCCAGCTCCAGAACCTCACCTTCAAACCTCACTGTGTTTTAGGTCATGATGAGAAGAATCAGAATAAGATTTTAGGAACGTAAACTCATCCTGGTTTTTCCTCAACAAAGAATCAAACCATCAGAAAATAAAAACAAAGATGGTCCACCCTCCCCTGAGGTGAGAACATGTCACCAGGTCAGAATAAAGAGCTTCCTCACCCAGAAGATGAAGGAGTAGAGCAGCAGCAGCGTCTTCAGACAGAAGACCACCGGTTTAGTCTCCATCCTCCTGCGAGCCATAATCCAGCACTGACACTGCAGGACCAGAACCAGGACTCTGATTCTACCTCTAGGTCTCTCTGTCCCTCTCTCTCTCAGACTTCATTGAGTCCTGCTGGTGTGAAATATGACGGAGGTCCGGCAGACCTGTGATTATAAAGAGCTGACGGCGCCCTCTGCTGTTGTTAAAGGTCACTGCAGAGGTCGAAGAGCTGAGGTCCTGCTGCTTCATCCGTCTGACTCTGGTTCAACAGAACAATCTGCTCTCAGAAGAGATCGGAGCCGATGGTGCCGACATTCAGCCAGCATCAGCCTGACTCAGCTGATGGCAGCTGCACTGGTGCTCCTGCAGGAGCTTTATAGAAAGTCTGGACTCTGCAGAGGGACATGAAGGTGGAGGATGAGACGTGCAGGTCGACATGTGGTTGGAGGGTTGAAGATGATGATGATGATGATGATACAAACATGTGACCCTCATACTTCACACTCTGACCACACAATTAACATGGAGGTGATCCTGCTGGAGCCTGAGCTGCCCTGACACCTCACTGTGAAGGTCCTAACACCACCCACTCACCACCACCCATCAGCAGCCCCAAGCCCCGCCCACCAATCACAAGAGAGGCTCAGATCCTCTCCTCTGATTGGCTGACTGACCTGTTGTTACGAGAGCTCCAGAGAGAAGCCTGAGAGAGGAGATGTAAAACTACACTGAGATGGTTTTTGGTTCTTAAAACCACAGATATATCTTCTGATGGAGATCAACACTTCAAATAAACCACAGAAGAAGAGTGAAACATGGAGCTTTAATCGTTGAGATCACAACAAGTTAAAATTCAGTGAGAGCTTCAGCAGAGACAAACTTCCACAAGTGTTAATTCATTCAAACGGTGCAGAACTTCATCATGGTTTCATTCACATCTGGCTTCCAGGCGTCATGAGACTGATGCAGCTGCAGGTCTGAGGATTCTCTCATCTTCACTGGGAAGTTTATGTAGGACTGGGAACATGTTGTTTTACAGTAAGATTCTCCTGAACAGATCATGTTTCATGTCCTGAGTCCTGCTCATTGGCATCAGTGACCTCAGCTAACTGGTTGTATACAGTGTTATTCACATATAATCTAAATGATGGATAATATCAGCTAACAGCACAGACGACGCCTGATTAGTGACTCTAATGTGAATGTGCGTTTACACAGTGGCTCATTGTGCTTTTGTAGTTTTACACTGATCATCACTGGTGCTTTTTTCTCTCTCTCTCTCTCTGGTCGAGGGTCCTAGACTTGTACAGACCAGGGGGTGAAGTCACCAGGCTCTGGAGGAGGACACTGCAACAGACAAACATCAGCATGTTGAAATGTGTAGAAAGTGACGCAGTATTTCACGGTGTGCCTGGGCCTCAGTCCCAGTGGAGGGAAACCTTACTGCTGCACATGTTCTACTCAACAGCAGGTTCTGAACAAGCTTTCGTACCAGTTTGGTGAAGCGGTCGCTGCAGGCGTTGCGGATCCTCTCGGCGGAGGCGGGGCTGTCCAGCCTGAACGGACCGCTGATGCCTGACTCCGCCCGGGCGGCACTGATGGCGTCTTTGATGGAGTAGAAAACCGAAGCTGCCAGGAAAAGAGGAGGCTCGCCCACAGCCTGGAGAGAGAGGGTATTGGATCAGTTGCTTTGGAATGAGTTTGTTCTGTGGGAACATGAGCGGTGGCGGTGAGGAGGGGTCAGCGGGGTCAGCGGGGTCACCTTGGAGGCGAAGATGGCCTTGTTGTTTGGTGCGTCCCGGAGCAGAGAGACGGTGAGCTCGGTGGGAATGTCACCAAAGGCCGGGATCTTGTAGGAGCCGGGACCCCGAGTGAGGAGGACACCCCGAGGGGAGTAGTGGAGCTCCTCCAGCGTGAAGAGGCCCAGGCCCTGCATGAACGCCCCCTCCACCTGCAGAGACGTAGGAGACAGGAACGTTCAGCAGCTCCTCAAATCAAAATCTACAGGTTCAGAGGGTTACACTTCGTTTGGTGGCTTCATCCAGTGACCAGTTTTGATTGGTTTATTGATTGATTGATTGTCTCACCTGTCCAATGTCTATAGCTGGGTTCAGACTGTGACCAACGTCCATCACTATGGTGGTGCTCAGATTCTGCAACACAAAGACCTGCATTAACACACACACACACACACACACACACACACACACACACACACACACACACACACACACTGACCTTGTGAGCTCCGGTGAGACAGTCGACCTCCACCTCTGAGCAGGCGACTCCGTTGGTGAAATAGTTAAAGGCTCGGCCAGAGTTTGTGTCAAAGTCATAACCCAGATCTGGAGTCCTGACGGCAACAGGAAACAGTGACACTCAGTCCTGGACTTTGTGTCTCAACAGATTAAAAGATGCGACAACTGTGTGTGAACTCACCTGTAAAACCCGTTTGCACTGAGGCTGACTCTGTCGAAGTACGCTGCTCTCACCTGACACCAGAGACACCAGCGAGACAGAAAATCAATCAACACAAAGTCTCGTCCTCCTTGTGACTGCTCTAACTGACACTAATACTTATGTACTTGTACTTTAGTGAAACACTTCGTACTTCGTCCACATACAGTAAACCGAATGTAGTACCTGGAGTTTTTAAATTTAAACTCTTGTAACAAAGTTTTTCACTTTGTGTAAAAAGAGTTCAGGTGTGAAATCTGACTGATGTTACATCAACAGCCACGACTGCTTATACTCACCCAGTCCTCCCATGATCCTTTGGGGTTCTGGGTCTTGTACGGTTCCAGACGTTTGACGAGGATCTCGCAGGCGTTCTGCACAGCGGCTCCGTTGAGGTCGGAGGAGGCGGAGGCGGCGGTGGGGCTGGTGTTGGGGACCGTGTTGGTGCTGGTCTCTGAGATGTGGATCTTTGAACAGGGGATACCCAGAACCCTGCTGGCAACCTGGACACACACACACACACACACACACACACAGTTTTTAATAGTTTGTCAGCAGAAACCACGAACAGTTCTGGTTGATGTTGCAGGAGATGAAGAAATCTCTCTCTCAGAGTCGTATGAGAGTGTTGAAGCCAAGGCTGAAGACTCTGAAGCTGCAGATCTTCTAACAGCCACATGATGGAGTCCTTTACACTGAAATGAACTAAAACCAGCGTCTCTGTGCATTGTGGGAAATTAACCATCAATAATTAGAACAGCTAAATTATTGATGTAAAAAAGATGAAAACCAGAATAATAGTTGAGCTCCTGTACCTGGACCATCTTGGTGTGGAGTCCCTGTCCCATCTCTGTCCCCCCGTGGGTCAACAACACTGAGCCGTCTGTGTAGATGTGGACCAGAGCTCCGGCCTGCGGACGCAACGAAACACTGACTCAGACGTGTTCATGGAGACATTTCAACCTGTGACAGTGTTGTTGGGTCAGACCTGGTTGAGGAAGACAGCAGTGAAGCTGATGCCAAACTTGGTGGGGACGATGGCGAGGCCGCGTTTGGTCCATCGGTTCTGTCTGGGAGGGGGGGCAGTGACAGATCACTCAGTAACATCGGGGGGGAGGGGGGTTAATCTGAGTTCAAGATGCTTCCAGGTGGTTTTTACCTGTTATAGAGGTCAATGGCGGCTCGGCGTTGCTGGTATCCAGACCGTGACAGGCACTCATCCCAACAGCGGTCCAGAGTCAGCTGGTCCAGGATCTGGTTGTAGGGCGTCAACTCGCCCTCCACGTAGAGGTTCAACCGACGCACCTGGAGGTAGACGGAGACACTGATTGGACGCTGTTCCTCCACCAGAATTCAGATAATCCGTCATGTGTGACTTTGTTCATCCACAGACCTCCTCTGCCGACCTCCCCAGACTCTGAGCCACATCCGTCATCCAGCTCTCAGCCACCATCATGCCCTGCGGCCCTCCGAAGCCTCTGAACGCGGTGTTGGACGGCAGGTTGGTGCGGCACAGGAAGCCTCGGCCGCGAATGTTCGGAACGCTGTACGAGTTCTCCATGTGGAACAGAGCGCGCTCCAGGATCTGGATGAACACACAGGTAACATCAGCGCATCGTCGGCAGTGTGATTATTAATAGTCTGTGGTTAATAATGATACTCACTGATAACGAGAGGTCCATGGAGTTTCCAGCGTTACTGTAGTACGACACATCCAGAGCCACCACCTTCCCGCTGTTTAGAAAACCAACCTGCAACAAGAGAAGAAGAGGAAACATTTACTAACCCTGGAGACACAATTCAGCCATATTCAGTCTGACACAACTTATTTCAGCCCTGTTCATCCACAGAGGAGGAGTACACACAGCGACCCGCTGCACAGGACAACAAACACACACAAGAACAGGAAACGAACAAAAAGAAACTGTGCTGCTGTTGCTGCGAGTGTTGAGTCCTCTCCAGCAGGGGGCGTCCTCCTACCTTGTATTTCCCATAGAAGGGGTGTCTCCCTCCAGTGATCAACATGTCCTCGTCTCTGTCCAACATGCACCTCACAGGCCTCTTCAGCCTGCAGCACACACAATGTTTCAGAAACTCTCAGGAAAAACTTCTGAAAACAAATAGCTAAGTGATTGACAGACGTACTTGTTTGCTGCCACGGCGACCACCGTGGACAACACGGTGGTTCGGCTCTCCTTTCCACCAAAACCTCCGCCCATCCTCTTCACCCGGACCACCACCCTGTTAGCAGGGACGCCCAACGCCTTAGCCACCAGAGACTAAGACACAAGAGACCAAGTGTTAAGCAGTACTATTACCTGTGTTTTGCAGTAGTCTCACCTGTGTTTTGCAGTAGTTTTCCCTGTGTTTTGCAGTAGTCTCACCTGTGTTTTGCAGTAGTCTCACCTGTGTTTTGCAGTAGTTTTACCTGTGTTTTGCAGTAGTCTCACCTGTGTTTTGCAGTAGTTTTACCTGTGTTTTGCAGTAGTCTCACCTGTGTTTTGGAAGCAGACTGAGTGGACACGAAGAGCTCCATCTCTCCGTCTTCTCCTCGAGGAACAGCCAAAGTGACGTTTGTCTCCAGGTAGAAATGCTCCTGACCGCCGATGTGCATCTCACCTGACAGACAATAGATCCATCAATCAATCAATATTCAGTATCTGATTGGCTGGGAACAGGAGGAAGTCTTGGACACAGTCCTACCCTCCAGGATGTGGTCGGCCTGTTTAAACCCTGCCTCCAGGTCTCCCTTCTGAATGGTTCTCATTGGCTGATAGAAGGACTGGGCGACGATAGCCTCCTGTCAATCAAACCAACAAAATCAGCTTCATTGTCAAGTTTTTGAAACTTTTATTTTTACTTTAAAATCTCAACACTGATGTCGTCTGCAGGGCCTCAGGTGTTGCCAGTCTCACCTGGATGGTGACGACAGGCTGCAGCTCTTCGTACTGGATCTTGACGGCCTTGGCGGCTCTCTGAGCGTTAAGCTGAGTGTTGGCCACCACGGCGCCAATGATGTGGCCCACACATGTCACCTGCAGAGAGGAGGCACACATCAGTGACCTGAACCTGACAGAGTCACCTGACTGGTTGAACAAAACAACAGAAACACACCTGGCGGTCAGCGAGGACGGTCTCGTCATATTGAATGGGTCCGGTGGCATTAGACCCGGGGATGTCGTCAGCAAACACACAACAGACGACGCCAGGCAAACACTCTGCTGCTGAGGTATCTATAGAGCTACAACAGACACACCTGGGTTAGACAGGACAGGTGTGTGTCGTACAGGTGTGTGTTGGGGTTAAGGTTAGAGCCTTACATGATGCGAGCGTGAGCTTTGCTGCTGGTGACGAGCGACAGGTAGAGCTCGTTCTCGTACAGCGGCACGTCGTCGCAGTAAACCGCCTCACCTGTTGCCTGCTTCATGGCCGACAGGTGCATCATGGGCCGGCCCACCACATCCTCCTGGCTCTGCCCCTCCGGCACCGCCTGGAGGGAAAAGGTGAAATTACACACCTGGACACCAAAACTGGAAGCACTGGTTTATTCCGGTGACACCAGCAGCAGCGTTTCCAATGACAGCTCAGTGACCGACAGCTGCTCGTACCTGGTAGATCTGAGCACTGGACGGAGTCTGAGGATGGAAAATCTCTGTGGCGCTCACACAGTCCGACCCGACCTCCTTCACATTCACACCCTGACAAATACAACGTCACAAGATAATCAATCAGGTAATCAATCAGGTAATCAGTTTCAGGTGGGTCCAGACTGAACCTGAGGTTCAGAACCAGATAAATATGATGGTTCAGGTTCAACCTCTGACCTGCTGTCGGAGCTTCTGCAGCACTGTCAGGTAGAACTTGAAGAAGAGGCTGAGGGTCAGAGTTCGCCGGTATGTCACCATGCCGCCTGGTGCAGAGGGGTCGAGGGTCAGCTCTTCAGCCAATGAGGAGCAAGCCTCCTGCAGAAGCTCCTCCTCCCAACACCTGGATGACATCAGAGAGTTACACCCTTCCTCCCTTTAACCCTTTAACCCTTATTCGCCACGTGTGTTACCTTCCCAGCAGCCTGTTCGCCGTCTTCTTTGCCAGCACCGTGGTTGCTGCCATGCCGCCGTAGCTCAGCCTCAAGTCCTCGACGACGCTTGTACCAGGAGTGAAGGTGACGCTCATCGCTGCGGTGACAATGCTGATGTCATCCTCACGGCGAGGCGATTGTTTGAAGGCGGAGACGAACTGAGTCTGAGGCGGGAAAAGACAAAAACAGCGACAGATACAGTTCTGTGACAGTGGTTGCTAGGTAACAGTCAGTGGTTGCTAGGTGACAGACAGTAGTTACTAACTGACTGACAGCAGTTGCAAGATGAACGAGAGTTGCTAGGTAACTGTCAGTGGTTGATAAGTGGTTCATAGAGTTAACAGGTCACAGGGGCGGTTGCCAGGGCGACGCTGTGTCTACCTTCTTGCTGTATGGGATCTCTATGGAGAGCAGGATCTCCTGCGGTCGAAGAGCTGTTCTCCTGTAACCTGTGAAGAAACTGTCGTCCATCTGAACCTCACGACTGCCATCTGACACACAGACAGGGGTCAAAGGTCAGGACCAGGGTCTGAATTTCATGTTTCCATATACAGATGCATCATAGAACACAGTGTAACTCATGGAGTCCAGTTAGATGGCACTGATTTGGTTTAATATAATGTTGCCTTTAAGTGCTGTAGGATATATGAGTGATATGTAATATGGAGTAAAGATGAGAAGAAAAGAATATGAGCAGAGGAGTGACACTGAACACAACATGAACTCAAATGACCATTTTTTACACAAGCTGTGACAGAACCTTATATAACGAGCGTTTACAGCAGCGTTTGAAGATACGCAAGACTTTGGATTAAAGGTCACCTGACAAATATAGAGCAAGCAAACGCACCGTGACTGTGTGATTTCACTGAAGCTTTTCTCCTAATGTACCGTACAGTATCATGTGCTGATATCTAGTACTCAGAAAAATGACTTTATTACTATGTATGGAACCTTTCAAAATAAACTTCACCCTGTAGGGACGATATGAGCTGTATTAGAATTCAAAATAAAACACAAAATAAAGACGTTGAGGAAACAAAAGCAAAGTTTAAGAAATGTAATGTATCTAATTTAAGTATGTGTGACCACAGTGTGTGTGTGTGTGTGTGTGTGTGTGTGTGTGTGTGTGTGTTACCTTTGTCCATCAGAGTGAGTTTGCAGCCTGCTGCCATGAAAACAGGGTTGAGGTCTGATATGGGGCTGGCCGTCATGATGTTCCCACCAACAGCCTGAAAACATAACAACACAATCGTTTTTATTACCTGCTCTGTGTAATTTCAGTCCAGATATCCTCAAACCACAGGACCCTCCAGGACCCTGAAACCATCCAATATTAGGCAGGGATTCAAACCTGCAACCCTTTTAGTGCCTTGCTCAACATATGATGTCCAGACTCACTGCTACGTTGCGTATTTGCTGTCCTGCAAACCAGCGCAGCTGCTCCAGGACGGCGAGGAAGACTTCCGTCTGATGAGGAGGAAGAGTCTCCAGCGCCTGCTTCAGTACGGCCCCCATGTGGCTGAGCGTGCACGCTGCACCAAACACGATGCCTGGACCCACAACACAGCTTTAGATGTTTGTATTCACATTTTTCAGTGTTCACTGTGAACATGTTCCGAATCAATCACTTATTAAAGGTTGAACTTAGTGCCACAGGGTCAGACTTTCTATTTCTACAAAGCTTATTAACTATATCCATGGAAACACATTAGCACTATATTAGCATTAGCAACATTTAGATATACAACAACTTGGTAACACGTCCACATGAGTTTGGTCGTAGCTGTGTCATCAGAGTGAGTTCTCACCGTCCTCAGTGTGAGTCACTGCGTTCAGCTCAGGGATGAAGGTCGGAGCCAGGATGACTGGGTACACCATGTTCTTAAACTTCACTTCAATACCTGAGCACACAAGCACACTGAATGAACACCTGGATGAACGAATGAATGAATGAATGAACAAATTAACATATGTCTGAAACAGAGAAACAGACTGACCCACTTCAGTGTTTCCCACCACCACTCGGGCGTCTGGGTGTTTCCATTTCAGACGCAGAAACTCCTCCAGACTGTTGGGCTGCAGCCACACTGCCCGGTTGCCACGGAAACACAGCAAATGCGACATCTGACCTTTGGTGAGAGACTAGGTGGGAGGAAGGTAGGGAAGAAGGTATAAACCAAAAGACTTTAGACTACGAGAGAGTGCGGACTGAAACTTTTATTCTACGTTAGTTTAACTGTCCCAACAACAGCAGCTGAGATCAGCTGTGATCAGCTCCTGTCTGCAGTGACCAGCTGTGGTCAGCTGTGATCAGCTGTGACCAGCTGTGATCAGCTGTGATCAGCTCCTGTCTGCAGTGACCAGCTGTGGTCAGCTGTGATCAGCTGTGACCAGCTGTGATCAGCTCCTGTCTGCAGTGAATCCTGATGTTCAGACAACATCACTGTTTCACTGTGATACTGGAGAAACTTAACAACAGTTGTTGGAGCTTTATTGTGGAGGGACATCAGAGATGATGTCACTGAATAATTCAGTGTGTTCATGCTGTATTGTGAGTGTTATTTACCATCAGTTCAGGAGGGAAAATGACCTCCTGTGTGGGGTCAAAAGGTGCAAAGTCTGCTGCAGTAAATAGAGACGTGGATTCCTGCACCAGAACAAAGAGTTAACGCTCAGAGACAATTAAAAAGCTGTTTTAAAAACTGTATTTATACATTTTAACAAAGATGGAGACACTTACACTTAGGTCTTCCTCTGAGGTTTTCTCAGCTCCGCTCCCTTTGGTCATACAGCAGCCATTTTCCCGCCCTTTGCCACCACAGCAGCCCCCCTCCTGGAGGCCACAACCCAATGTGAGTGTTTTTATAGATAGATGGAGAGAGAGAGAGAGGGAGGGAGAGAGTGTGTGTGTGTCAGTGCTTCTGTCTCACCACAGTGAAGGTCTTGTACCCCTCCAGGATGGGTCTGTATCCGGTGCAGCGACACAGATTTCCTAAACAAAAATGAACCTGTGAGACTGAACTGTTTCAGAACTTAAACACATAAAACTGAAGTTGTGTTTACTCTGGGGACATTTCCTACTGTCCTATAATATTACGACATATACTCACAAGAAGAGATGGAGTTACAGATTTTAAAACTATAATGGGTTGGACTGGTCATGATTGTAAATGTTGTCCATTTTCCTGCTGAGTTTTTCTCTGAATCCAGAGACGATGACACATGATGGAGCTGAGCACGTTTCCCTCAGGACAAAACCAATCAGGTTTCAGCTCGTCCAATCAACAAACAGTCTACCTTGGAAAGCCTCCTCCACGTCGGCCATTCTGGGCGTGGGGTTGTTTCTCAGCAGAGCGTACATGGACATGACGATCCCCGGAGTACAGAAACCGCACTGAGAGCCGTGAGCTCTCGCTATTCGCTCCTGCACAGGAAATATTTCTCATGGTTACTGTCAATCAGAAAACATCCATTAAAACACAGTCAATTCCCTCTAGAGTACAACACCTCCCCCATTTTAAAAAGCTGATGTTAGTTTTTAAAGACTGTTTCGTCGTTACCGCCACTGTGATGAGTTCAACGCTGCTGCCCCTGACGTGTCAGTGCAGCTGTAACGACGATGATGTTTTCTGAGAGTTGTGAGGTCGTGTGTTACCTGAACAGGATGCAGTTTCCGGGCCACGCTGCCAATGCCCTCCACGGTCGTCACGGCGACCAGGTGTAGGGAGCACAGGGGGGCGAGACAGGCGTTGACGGCGTAATGACTAGACGGAGTTAAAGACGTTTCTCTGCTCACATAGTTTATTATCAGCTGTGAAATCAGTTTGTCATCATTAAAGTTCAGATGTCAGATGAGAGCACATGACTGCAGCTGATGGTACGGTTCATCAACACACACACACACACACACACACACACACACACACACACACACACACACACTGTGAAGGATACAGCAGCTGCTGAGTGTGTGTCTGGTATCTGGACAACATGACGGTACAGGCTCCACAGCCGCCTTCAGCACAGCCCAGCTTGGTCCCTGTTAAACCCACTGACAACACACACACACACACACACACACACACACACACACACACAGTTTACATTGACACGTGTGATGAGTCCAGTTACACTCCTGTTAAAGAGTGAAGCACCTTCCTCAGAGTTCCCAGAGGTCACTGAGGCACGGGCCCTCAGCGGGTCCCTGGGGGCCTTCAGGAGGGTAAAGGTCTTTTCCTCTTGTCCTCCTGAAAGTCCTCAAACATCACTGAGTAGATACCTGAGGTCTTTGAGGAAGCTCAAATGGTCCAGGACCTTCAGGAGGTCAGTGGGGGGTCCGGGGGTACTTCAGAGGGTTTCTGGGGCCTTTGAGGGCCTCGAGTGATGTGGGCTCCTTGAAGCACCACGACCTTCAGCCCCCGAGTCAGTTACCTGTTGCTATGGTTACCTTTAATTCACCTTGAGCTCTGATTTAGGACGGAGGGCAAACTGTGGAAAGGTGTAAATGGGAAAGATTTTTTCAGGTTTCCTCTCCCTCACACTTCAGTCCTGGAGAAGGACGAAAACCAGGAGGGAAATATCAGACTGGATCTGAACAGCTGTTTAAAAAATCAACCCAACTTTCTCTCCAGATTAGTTTGGACTTTGATCTGCTGAGTGTTATCTCAGAGACGGTCACCGACCTCAGAGAGTCACTCATTACTTTGTGTTTTTTATGAGAACACCAATAAACCAAACTGCAAAGAATAAAACACTAGTTTCATTCACTGAAACAGAAGTTGCTTCAGTTTTTTCTTAAAGATTTGTGTCCACAGCTGTGAAATAACTTTTATTCCTTTAAAAAATAAACAACCTCTTCTTTCTTTCTTTCTTCCTTAATTTGAAAATGATTTTTTCTGTTTTGATTGTGTCAGTTTGGTGCAAACTCGTGCCAGAAACATGACTAAAGTTCCCTGTCTTTGTCAGGGGAAATGAATCAACTCAAGAAAAAGAGAAATAAAAACGATATATTGGACAATAACGATGATATAATCATAAAAGTAAGAAGTGAAAGCTTTGTGCCAGGGATTTGAAGTTGTGAAACAGGAAACCTGAAGTCTAACACAGCACAACGTGTGTTCGACAGAGAGCAGTTCTGCTGTATTCATATCTAAAGCTTTTATATTTGAGATGTGCATGTGTGATCGTACATTTCCTCCTCAGGTACGTCAGCAGGGTCATCTCAGGATCTGCGTTCTTCTCCACAATCTGCAGGACAGAAACACAGAAACACTCAATTCAGGGTCGTGTTCAGGATTTTACTCAAAACGCAAATTTATTTACTTCAGGTTTAAAGTTGCTGTTGATGGAAAAGGTAAAAATACGTTTCATGAAGGTACGAACTTCCTGCTGAAAACCACATCATTTACACAACACTTGAGTTTAGGACGTGGCCTGATTAACGAAGAACCTCGTTTCTTTAAATGAGGAACCTGCAGACACCTGCAGCCAGGTGAGACTGCTGCAGACTGTTTGCTTTACGTGTTTCACACTGCGGTGTTTCTGTTTTGTCCTTTCCTGCTGGTTTCTGAGGAATGATTGAACGATGGTCTGTTAAAATTCAACATGGAGAAGCAGTGTTTGTTCTCATGCTCCCAGAAAACTGCAGATCTGCTCCAACTCTCTGGAATGATTTTATGACCTTGAACCTGATGCTGTTTATTCTCGTCTTTATTTGTACTAGTGCTCTTTTTAAATGTGTCTATTCTATATATGTTTTCATATCTGGTTTACTCCTGCCAAGCATTCATTTCTTTCCCATGTTCATATTTATTTAACACATTCTAACACGGTTCAGTCTCATGTTGACTTTTTTATACTTGTTATAGAGTTATCTTCTTGTGACCTGTTGTAGCTATAAACACCATGGAGTCAAACTCAGCAGGAATATTCCGCTGTAAGAGGCTCAGTGTATCCGCATGTTAGTTTCCTGTAGAAGTGCGGTTATAATATTATAATATTATCAAGTTACTGTTATTAGTTCATAATTCATTCATGTGATAGAAACGGCGGTAAATTAAAGAACTCAACAGAACATTCCGCTGTTTTAACTTGAACATGAGTCTTTTACCTTCTTGCCGTTAACGAAGAAGACGAGCTCGTCAGAACCGGACCCGCGCCGGGTCTCGTCGTCGGCCCTGGTCCCGTTCACGTCCCTCATGGTGCCGCCCGTGGGTCTCTGATGACCCGGCCGCGGCGGCTCCGGGGTGACCCCTCCGCTGAGAGGTGTGTCTGGGCCGGCCCCTCCCCTCACGGACACCCCGCCGTCCATCCTCACTGAGGCGTTCAGGTGTCCCCAAATCACCCGGACATTCCCGTCACGTCTCCCATCGAGCTCTAAAATCCTGATCCACTAATTGTCTTTGGGTTGATTCATGAAGTTTGAAACTAACAGTGTTCTTCCCTTTATCTGCGTGATAGAGAGAGGAGATCTGATTGGTTCAAACTCGTGAATTACATTCAGTAGGTGCCTGACAAGACCTGCCTGATAAACTGATCACACCCCTCTTCAGGCTAATTATTCACTGCCTGGGGGTCAAAGGTCACCTAACACTCGGCAGCGTTTTACATCACTGAAGAGAAACTGTTCCTTCAACCAGAACTGACAACTGGAAATGTTAACGTGGATTAAAGTGCAAAAATGAATGGAGACAAAAAGTACAATAATATATGTGTAAATGTAAAAAATAAAAAACAATGTTTGTAATTTAAATGCTAATAAATTGTAAATGGTAACAAAAATAATTGTACAAAGAACACATGGTGATGAAATAATAAAAAAATATATAATGGTCCTAAAAATAGACAGTATCACAGAAAACTATTATGATAAAATGATTAAAATTTATCTTATACAATATTAAAAAGTAAGAAAATAATAAACAATAGTAAAATAATAAATGGTAATAACAAAAATTTTTAATGTAATTGGTAATTGAGATAAATTATTATTTGCAATATGATAAATAATTAATTTAATATACTATGCTCTATCAAATTACAAAAAATATTTTTTTAAAGTTATAAATATTGTTTGTGATAAAATAAATGGTAGGAAATTAGTAAATAGTTATTAGACAGTAACTGGTAATTATAGGACACAATAATAAAAAAGTAAATACATGAGGAACAGGTGAAGTTTATTTTATAAATTCAAACCCAACTTGTAAAACATGTTCATATCCATTTACATCTGTTTCACAGAACTGTTGTGACTGAAACACATCAGAAGTTTGATCTGGCACATACTTCACATTAGTGTCGGGTCACTCAGTCATTCATGTGATTTGTTTTCCAGCAGTGAAACGATTGGATTCAGTGGATTCGCTCAGAAATCACTGCTCATCTTCAAAAGGAAGCGAGGAATATCCAGCAGCACGGTGACACAGCACAGCCAGATTAACTGCAGAAGACTGCCATCAGGTGAGTGTTCTGCCTTCACATAAACACCGAGGCAGAAAGACATCCGACACCTCCCAAAGCTGGAACACCAACCAGACCCAGACCCTGAGGGGACCCGGACCCTGGTCCTGTTTCATACTTAGTTTCACTGTCTGTTATGAGGCCCCTGAGGCACCAGGTTTTCAGAAGAAATACGAATGTGTGGAAGAAAAACATGATGATATCTGAGGGTTTTTTTTACAGCCCGTCCAACATGAGTGACAGTGTTAGAGGAGTGTGATGATAAATCTGTGCAGATCAAATCATAAAGCTCATTACTGTGAGTAGAAATAATCACTGACACACGGTGTTTGAGGAGCTGCTGCACTGACAGTGTTAATCAGCCTCAGTGATTAGTGATGAAGCCACAGTCAGCTGCTGATGAAAGAGCTGCAGATCTAACGTCTCACTGTCAAACGAGTCTCTGATTAAACTGTTCATTCATGAGTCGGTGCTTCACTTATTCACTGTGCCTCTGACAGCCACACCTGATTTTCTTACAGATTCTGAATGGAGTCTGGTGGTGGTTGCTCTCAGAGTTTGGTGATAATCTGACTGCACTTTTATATTTGATTTTGACCGTTAATAAAAAAAATTGAAGATCTTTAAAACTGTAGAACAGAATTTTGTAATATTTTGTGATGTTCTGACAGTTTTCTGTAAAAACAAAATGTTTAAAAAATATAATTTTAGTTCAGTTCAGTTTCTCTGTCTCTTTTAAATTAACATTTGTGTCTAACATTTTTACAATGGGAGGTTCAGGGAGCGTAGAAGTTGAGGATGTGTTTACTCCACATATTTAAAGATATATCAAATAAAACATGGATAAAAACTCACTTACAATCACTCACTGTGTAATAACTCAAGGAAACAGCTCAGATCTTTTTGGCAGCTGCACAGTTAGGACAAAGTTCACAAAACTCCTTTTGAGTAAATCCAGCAGAAACTATAAAAAATCAATGAATGAATGAGATGAAGAATTTTCTCTGCTGGGATGCAGCGTTCATGTGATGCTGGGAAATCCCAACATCAAGGTGAGAAAAGAAAACAACTTGTGAAACACTTTGATCAACGACAGACAACTCCACTGTGCTTTTGATTGTTTGTATTTTATTTTTCTGGAGACCTGGATTTAAATTGATAGATCTGCAAAATATCAACTCCTCCTTTTCAACCCGATCGACCCGACAAAAAGATTAAAAATCAGAACGACGCCACTGGAAGTTCTGGTCGTTGGTTTCAGTCCGATGTATCACAGATCTGAAGAAAGTCAGAGTCAAAGCTGATCAGTAGAAAAGCTAAAAAAACAAACAAACACATCCTTAAACAGCTTCTTTGCTGCTTCAGGTCATAATATCACGGAACCATTCACTGAATTTGCCTTTAAAATAATGTGAAGGTCTCATGGACGTTCTGCATCTTTAAACAACAGACTCACTGTTTCCTGTTTCCTGAGACTTTTCTCATTGCCATGCAGTCACTCTAACAGACAACTGTCCAACACCCAGAACAGGTAGAAGGAATAAAGAAAAGAACATGAATGAAGTTTTACTGCATTTGCACATTTTGGATGAGAGTCAATAAACCCTGAGAACTGAACTCAAGCTCTAAATCTAAGTAGAATCTCTTTGACACAGTGTCTGGAGACGCATCACTTCCTCCTGGTTAGGGTTAGGGTTAGCTTCCTGGTTCACCTGCTGTGTGGAGTCACTATAATGTCCATGTCCACACTGTCAAAACACTATCTATCTATCAGAAAAGGAGGGACTGGAAGGCTTTTAATGTGAAATATCTGGAGGCAGTTAACAGTGACTGAGCTCTTATTGTGGCTCCAGTGTTCACACCTGTCTTTATGTAACGTGTGCCCCTCCTCCTCCTACGATGCCTCCACCAGGTGAAACCCTCCGTTCTCCTCCCTCAGTTTCTCTCTCTTCCTGGCCTGAACCAAATTGTAGACCACAGCTCCCAGCGTGTTCCTGTTCAGACTGAAGCCCCGCCCACCACCACGCTCCATGAAACTGGAGCGCTCCTCCTGACTGCTCATGAAAAACGTACGGACCTGAAGGACGGAGACGCAGAAGATGTGACAAATAAAGATTTGCTCTCATGATCGCATCATGAAAACTTGTTTCTCTGGGTCTCACCTTGCCGTGACGTTCGCTGATGCCTTTGATGTGAATGCTCCCTCTGAGTTGCCGTAGGAAGCCTCGCTCGACCAGAATGCAGCTGGTGGATTCTGGGACCTGGGAGGAGGGAGGGGGGGTGTGGGGGTTAGATTACAAACATAATATAAACATATAGACCCTCCCACAGACAGGTGTGCTCACCTGTATCCTCCCACTGACTCCGGTGCTCTCCATCCTGCTGGCCAGGTTCACCGTCGTCCCCCAGATGTCGTACTGAGGTTTGGTGGCGCCGATCACACCTGCGATTACCGGGCCGTGAGCGATACCTGGAGATGATGTCACAGCAAAGTATAATATATAAAAATGTTATAACATTAAAATAAAGATAAAACAGTGGAAAGAGGCTTAAAATGATTATTACTGTTATTAATATTCTAATTAAATAAATATTCACACATTTATATCACGACTGTGACGTGAAGGAAACTTCAGGTGAGGAACAGCAAACAGATCAGCTGTTTTTAATCAGCTGTTTTTAATCAGCTGTTTTCAATCAGCTGTTTTTAATCAGCTGTTTTTAATCAGCTGTGTTCATGGAATATTTTGAATAATTTTTTTTTCTTTATAATTTTTTTCTTGAAAGGGTCGACATGTGTTAATGTGTGTGTGTGTGTTTGTGTGTGCGCGTGTGTGTGTGTGTGTGTGTGTGCGTGCGTGTGTGTGTTGTACGAACCGACTCGGAGCTGGAAGCTGTTTCCTGTGTGTGTGTTGATGTGTTTCAGAGTTTCCTGCATGGCCAGAGCGAACAGCACCAGCTCAGTGAGGTGGTTCCAGCCGTCCTCACACTCCTGAACACAAACACACAACAACAACACAATGAGACTTTCTGATTCAGATGCAGGATCCGGACTCACAGCCCTGAATCACATTAACTGTTGGTGCTTTGCTCATCTGCAGAACGTAAACACTGAACTGCTGAGCGGAGCATTTCTACAAATAAAGCTCGGACCTGTCTGTCAGGAGAGAGACCAGACGCTGCCATGTAGGAACTGCCGATGGTTTTAATCTTCTCCACCTCCTGGAAGTAAGACTCATCCAGCAGCTGCACACAGACACAGAAGAGGGACGACTTCTCAAAGGGAACTACTGATACTCTTAATATCTAAAATGAACTGAACCGAAGAGTTCAACAACTGTGTGAAGCCTCCGTCTGCTTCTGTTCTTTAATGTTGTGGCTCATTATGTGTCTGTAGCATGAAGCTTCCTCTTGTGTGTGTGTGTGTGTGTGTGTGTGAGTGTGAGTGTGAGTGTGTGAGTGTGTGTGTGTGTGTGTGAGTGTGAGTGTGTGAGTGTGAGTGTGTGAGTGTGAGTGTGACCTCATCGAAGTCAGTGATGATGTGGTTGAGGAGGCGTAGACACTCGACGTGCTGATGAATGAGCTCCTTCTGCTCGTAGAATTTGGAGAATCCCGGCAGCGAGGCGAAGAGGACGCCGACTCGCTCGTACGACTGCGAGTACAACTCCTGAATATAAACACAAACGCACAGGTGACACCTGCAAGTCCCAGTACACAGGTACGCAGACACACAACGACCACAGACAGACACACAACGACCACAGACAGACACACAACGACAGTCAATACCTCGTTGTTGCGGTCTCTTTCCAGGAAGTGCTGGGCGACGTGGGCGGGCAGGATGTTGAGCAGGAGACACTCGTTGTGTTCCCTCAGCTCCTTCATGTCCTCCACCTCCTTCCTCGCCTGGAGACGCCACAGGAAGTCCAGTCGGGCCGTCGCCTCCAGCTACCAACGAAGAAGAACCAGACGCATAAAAGTGGAAATGAAGAAAGTGCTTTCATGTACCTGACTTATTCTTTCTTTAGAACACAGCACAGTAGAACCCAGCAGAACCCAGCAGAACTCACATGTCTGCTGTTGTAGAGAACGGCTCCCACAAACATCACCATGAGAACGACACAAACTCCCTTCCTGCACAGGTGATGAGACCTGAGACACAGAGTGACTGGAGAGTGAATTTATCACGTTCATGAAAATGATCTGACAGTGTCACCGCGCTCACCTGTGTGTCTCTATTAGGTAGGTATAGAGGGCGGTGGCCAATAGGAGGACAGCGAGCTTCAGCACACAACTCAACCTGAGGAACACTGTGCAGGTAACCATGGCAACCACGCCGCTCAGCACCATGAACTGTCCACAAAAAAAGGTTGTTGATTACACTGTGACCCCAACAACTTATTCAACCTGTAATCCACAGGGTTGAATAAGCAGAAAATAAATAAGTAAATAGTTGGACAAATAAATCAATATATTTTTGTATTAATGTTTAGCAATTAAAAAGCTGAACTGAGTTAAAAAAAAATACAACTTAATGGTTTATATGAACATATTGAAGAAGGTGTTGGTTGAAAGGCAAACAGCCCGCCTCCGGCCCGTCCTCTGATTGGTCAGGCCAGCGGAAGTGAAAGGTAGAAATTCTGGATCAGATGTTGATTAATTGACTCTCTAAAAGTGTTAAGAAAATTAGTGGAACAGTATAAAAGTTCATAAAAGGCAAATATTGTGTTTTCATGTGTTAATTCCTGCTTAATGTGAAAATATGAAACCGCAGTGTGAATAAAAGGCGAGAGTTAACGACGGCGGTTGCACCTGTGCGAGTTGGCCCGACGCCATGTTGAAGCCTGTGCGCCGATGCCATACCTGGTGAGTTGTGTGTCGCTAGCCTGCGGCTAATGAGCGTGTAAAGTCCGCTAGCCTGCGGCTAATGAGCGTTTAAAGTCCGCTAGCCTGCGGCTAATGAGCGTGTAAAGTCCGCTAGCCTGCGGCTAATGAGCGTTTAAAGTCCGCTAGCCTGCGGCTAATGAGCGTGTAAAGTCCGCTAGCCTGCGGCTAATGAGCCTCTAAAGTCCGCTAGCTTGCGGCTAATGAGCGTGTAAAGTCCGCTAGCCTGCGGCTAATGAGCGTCTAAAGTCCGCTAGCCTGCGGCTAATGAGCGTGTAAAGTCCGCTAGCCTGCGGCTAATGAGCCTCTAAAGTCCGCTAGCCTGCGGCTAATGAGCCTCTAAAGTCCGCTAGCAGGTGGCTAATGAGCGTGTAAAGTCCGCTAGCCTGCGGCTAATGAGCGTGTAAAGTCCGCTAGCCTGCAGCTAATGAGCGTGTAAAGTCCGCTAGCAGGTGGCTAATGAGCCTCTAAAGTCCGCTAGCCTGCGGCTAATGAGCGTGTAAAGTCCGCTAGCCTGCGGCTAATGAGCGTGTAAAGTCCGCTAGCCTGCGGCTAATGAGCGTCTAAAGTCCGCTAGCCTGCGGCTAATGAGCGTGTAAAGTCCGCTAGCCTGCGGCTAATGAGCGTCTAAAGTCCGCTAGCAGGTGGCTAATGAGCGTGTAAAGTCCGCTAGCCTGCGGCTAATGAGCGTCTAAAGTCCGCTAGCAGGTGGCTAATGAGCGTCTAAAGTCCGCTAGCAGGTGGCTAATGAGCGTGTAAAGTCCGCTAGCCTGCGGCTAATGAGCGTGTAAGGTGAGTTGTGTTAACCGTTAGCATGTCGTTAACTAGCGCCTAAAGTCCGCTAGCTTTCCTGCTAATTTAATGAAACTACGTTAAATTTTTCAGCGGTTTGAAACGGGACGTTTAGTTTGAGAGATGCTGCTCATGAGCAGACATGTTCTGTGATGATGTATTCAGGAGACTGTGAATTATCCTGTTTCGTGCACTTTTGATGCGCTCCTTGAGTTATTTGCTGCAGTTTAGCTGCTGGCTAAGGTTTCATTGTATTGTTTTACTGGTGAATTTCTGTGTCAGCACTGGTAATTTATACAGTCTACAGGAAGCTTGAGAAACAATTTAAAGGTGCATCAGTGTCCACATTTATGCTTTTATTTGTGCTGCATTGTTTCTGTGTTGCACTTGAATTGAAATTGAGGTTTTACTGTAAGTATAACTCTCCAATGTGATTATTTTATTTGAGTGAAATTTGAGATTTACAACAGAGACTGTGAAGATGGAACATTAATTTGAATTTATTAGCTTTATGATATGATCATTAAGGTTCATAAAATCAACATAAAGGTAATTTTCATCTTGGCCTCATTCATATGTCAGGTTTTTGCTGAGTCCATTAAGGCGAGCTGATTTCTGAGGAGATTCCAGAGCCCTGCAGGGAGATTCAGAGACTGAGAAGATTTCAGAGAGAGAACTGTTCCCAGTACTGGGTGGCGAGCCCAGCCCACGAGATCGAGAACTGTTGGCACAGGAAGCGGTGAACTGAACATCTACTTCATTTCAGTTGGAGTGATACACACACACACACACAGAGAACTCTGGATAAGGATCGAGCCAGGATTAGACTATAGATCCGGGGTCTGACCCTTTTTTTTTTCTATTATTATTTTTTTTATATTATTGTTATTTTCTATACACTGGTTAGTGAATGTATTTTGTACCTTGAACTTACCTTGGGGCCCACCTGTTCAACTTTTAATATATGCCATTGCACTTTATCACTGTGTCATGTGCTTCTTGTTCCACTGTGCTCATCCACACTCTAGACTCCAGACGTTCCTAGAACTTTCTGAATCTGGTCCAATCATTGAAATTATTTTAATCTTTTTTTTTCTCTCCTAATACTGTACTTTGTGGTGACACACGGGTTACAATAACTTCTCACAGTGTTTACCCTGTGTTTGAGTGTGTGAACGCACCTCTGGATGAGTACAGATGTTGACGTCAGGCCAGGTGGAGGTGGGTGGAGACAGCAGAGAGTCACTGCTGTTACTGTGAGTGTCTGATGAATCACACCACAGCTGGAGGGAGGGAGGGAGGAAGTAAAAGCTGGGTAACTCTCCAGGTAGAAATTCTTGATTCTAACCCTAACCAGAAACTGTATCAGACTAAAACTGTCAGAGGATGACTCAGTCTTGTTTCCACAAATAATACACAGGGTCAATTTTTGGGGCAACTTTGCCGACTAGCTTCCTGAAAATGTTTTAGCATCCACAAGTACTTCCAGTTACAGAGAAACTCAGCAACTTTATTGACAAAACTCTTCTTGTTTCCTGAGAGTAAACTACTGCTTATCAACAGTCAGAAAATCTTGTTAGGCAACATTTACGGTGCGTTGCCTCAACACATATATATCCTTTGTCTCTCACCACATTTAGTGTGAGTCAAGTCGATTTCTTTAGCAATTTTTAAAACTGAAAGTTGCTTCAACATTTTCTCTTTGACCTCCACGGAACAGTTCTGTCAGACTTACGATATCTGAGGAGGCAACTCCGAAGTTGACAGTGATGGCGGTGAGTGTGAGCAGCGTCCGGACACTCTTTGTTTCATGGATCCAGCAACAGAGCGACTGAAGAGGGGCAGGGCAACGCTTAAACTCCTCCCCCAGCGTGAGCAACAAGAGCAGCGAATAAATACTACCGCTGATTAGAAACTGAGCAACCATCGGACACAACCTGTATGGAGAGATGTGAAGAGAACACATCCTGAAACCTGGTGGGATTCAGACTCCGTTAGCAGGAAAACCGTGTCTCTCTCTCTTTATTTTCTTTCAGTATGTAAAGTTAAATCATCAGATTGTGGAAACAACAACAACGACAAAGAAAATAACTGAGAATCCATGAAGTCAGGTAGACAGACAGGTGTACCGTGGGGCGGGGATGAGCACCTGGACGGCCATCAGCAGCAGCAGCAGGATGAAAGAACAAACCATGTTGGACTTGAAGAGTTCGTCCCTCATCTGGGAATACTGAGAGACAGAAACAGGACCGTCAGCACTCAGCCGCCTTCTACACCTCCACAACAGGTCAAGTCAGGTCGTTACCTTTCCCTCCATGTGGGAGTCCTTGAACACCTGAGTGAAGGTGGTGATGTGCTCCTTCCTCATTCGCTCGCTGCTCCGAACCTCTAGGGCCTGGCGGATCCTCTTGTTGACCTCTCGCGATCCAGACCTCTGAGCCGCGATCTGATTGGGTAGCTGGGTCAGAGAGCCATTGGTGAAAGTGGCGAGGATCTATGGGCCGCCACAGGGAGAACATACACAAAGTTCAAAGGTCAAAGTTCCACAAAGTGAGAGATTTTTGTTCTACAGTTCTGTTGTTCTCACAAAGTTCATTCCCAGGATGTCTCCGAACGGCAGCTCTGCGCTCCAGGTCGTCAGCTCCTCGTAACTCGGGCGCCTCACTTTCGGCGGCTCGGCCTCCTCCCGTGGCACCGGTCGGATCAGGTACGTGTCGATATTGTGTTTCCGTAGCAACTCATTGCGTTCCCGGCCATGTCCCACCTCCGCCTCGTAAAGGCCCCCCAGGCAGTCCAGAGTGGCCCGAGAGATGTGAATCCGCCTGAGGTGAGGACCAGAAAGCAGCTGTTATTATATATTTCAGTTATACCACTGCAGGTCAGGTTTAGGTTAATCAATATATTAGATCAACTCTGTGCATGAGTGAGTATCTGACCCCGGGACTCCTGCAGCCTCCAGACTGTTGGCGATGTCGACGTCCCAGCTCCAGATGTCAAACTGCCACTTCTGAAGACCCAGAACACCACAAAGAACCGAACCGGAGTGGACACCGATCCTCATGTCCACCTCCTGCTGCAGCTCCCGACGAACATACCTGCAGCACGCGGACACACCTGCGTGAAGTTTCCTGCAGACAGTGTGCTCATGTGCTACAGCAGTGCAGGTTTTTACCGTATGGTGTTGATCATACTGAGGCCCATCTCCACGCAGCAGCGTGCGTGTCCTCTCTGAGGCTCCGGGACTCCTGACACACAGTAATAACAGTCACCCAGGATCTTAATACGCAAACACTGATGCTCCTAAACACACAAACACAGAGGAAAACACACTCACTATTAACAGGCTTTTTCTGATTGACACCTTTATTTTATTGTTAATAATGACGATAAACTTTATTTACGTTGCACATAACGCAGTTGAAAATGCTTCATAAAGAGCAGATAATTCAATTAACAGCTAAACTATTAGAATACATTAAAAAGAGGAGGAAGTCAAATAATAAACAATTAAAACTGTTCATGGTAGAAAAATGTAAAAGTCCACCTCAGACAAAAGCTAATGTAAACATGAATCATGGTGGTTTATGTGGTTGCCATGGTGATCTGACCTCGGCCAGCCTGTCGAAGCGACCGAAGAGTTCGTTAAGAGTTTTAACGAGATCCTGAGCCGAGAGAATCAGCGAGAGAGAAGTGAAGCCGATGATGTCTGCAAACAGGATGCTGCAGAGACAGGAAGTAGAAACGTTTGACGTCAGATTTATTTTGTAAATTAAACTTTAAGAGTTTAAAATGAAAAGTTTTGAATGAATATCTTCAAGTATAAACTCAGAATGTCTCAAAGTGCTGACTTCTATGCTTTATAATTCTGCATTAGTTGACGAGCTCAGGGTCTGATGCTGCGTTCACTGACACTCAGGCCCGACAGCAGCTCTGTGACACTTCACACCACCTGACGTCTTTGTAGTGGTGGATGTAGATCTTGTGGAACTGCTGAGGCAGCAAATATTCGTCCATGGTGGCCATGTCGGTGATCATCTCCAGGACCAGGAAACGAGGCAGGATGGACATCACCAGACGCTCCTGCAGGACACACGGCGAGCGTTTAAAATCAAAAACGCCAGAATCACGTCACGGCAGTGACTGCTTTTCCATGGCAGGTGTGTCTCTACCTGTCTGTGGTTCTCTCTCTCCAGCCGGACTCGTCCCTCAATACAGCGTCTAGTCTCCAGGAAGGACAGTCTCTGAGTCCGGTCTGACAGGTAGTGGATGAACAGACCTGCTGTGTTCATAGCAAGGTACAACAAGGCCTTCGACAACACCTGCACAGGTACAACAACAGGTACACACAGAAAAATGGTTAGAAAACTCTGACAGGGAAAGGAGAAAGAAATAGACAGAAAGACAGACAGAAAACCTTTCTGATGAAGGTGTGGTCGTGGTAGTGGCAGCAGACGTCCACCAGCAGGTGCAGGGAGGAGGTGGTCACCCCGGCAACGATGGACCATAGGAAGGGGAGGGGCAGCAGGTTGTAGGTGGAGAACAGGGTGAAGAAGACGTACCAGGAGTGATCGCTCTCCGCCCAACCGAAGACACCGACCATCACCTGGACAGTCTGAGACAACCAGCTCGCCACAGACAGGTACCTGAGACAGAGACAGGTTCTGGTTCTGAACCAGCTCTAAATACCAACTGAGGATCTGGATTCTAAAGATTCTGACATGTTCTGAAGCCAACTACATTTCCCAGCATACCTCAGCCACTGTGGCGACAACATCACCTCTCTCCTGATCAGAGCGAGCATGCAGATCACCGCCCACAGGACGACCGACAGGCCGGCCAGCCAATCGCAGGCGACGCCGCCCCAGCCCGACGGCCACGTCAGCAGAGAGATAAAGAGTCTGGTGAGGATGTCGATGACGTTGGTGACGACCAGTGAAGTTCTTCTCTGACCGGAGGAAAACTGCTGGTACAGCTGCTCCAAGTCTGCAGACCTGGGGAGGTCGATTTTCAACCAACACTTTTAAAACATCGGCTTTCAAAAGATTTACGACATTTTTGGGTTAAAAACTGTCAAAAACTTTTTTTGATACTTATAACAATAAAACTCTAAAGTCATCAACGTGACAAAAACATCACGTGACTCGATGTGTTGCTGTTTGTGTCTTTACTTGAACGTGTGCTGCAGCGCAGGAATGAAGACACCTCGTACTGTCGACCCCACCGACACAAAGAAATCTGCGTCACCAAGGGAGTCGTGTTTCATCTCTGTTGCCATGGTGATTCTTGGTGTTGCCGGGTGGATTCGAGCAGCTGATGAGCGCCGCTTCTGCCAGAAGTTTCCAGAAGACGCCTTGTGGCGAATCTGCCTGCAAGACATCCGGGGAAAAAACATTTCATTATTAAACTTTAGTTGATGATGTCACTGCCTCTACCTGGTGATGTCATCACCCTCGACCTGCTGATGTCATCACTGTCGCTACCTGCTGATGTCATCACTCTCGACCTGCTGATGTCATCACTGACTCTACCTGTTGATGTCGGCGATGTAGGCGTCGGTGACAGTGATGCGGTGCCTGCCTCTCTCCAGGCCGCCAGCAAGCCTCAGTGAATACAGGTTGTGTTGGTCGATGATGTTTCTGACGGCGTTCTGCCACAACAGCTGTTTTCTCCGCAGGTCAGGGGCGGGGCTTATGTTGGTGCTGAAGCTGATGTCATTGGTTTGCTGCGCTGCCTCACAGCTGGCATTCTCGAGCACACCGCAGTCGTCGTCGTTGTCCATGGTTACGAGAGCAGCAGGGCCCTTCTCTTCTGCAACCTGATTGGTGCAGGAAGTGCAGCGAGCATTAACAGATTTAAATAAACAACAGTTCTCTGTTCACAACCTTTGTGCTTTATAGATATTATTTATTTAATCAATTATTTTATTATTTAAAATGTTCTCATCAGTTTTATTGGTCTTTTATCTAGTTTCTGTTTCCGGGTGGTGGCATTGTTTCAGCCCCGACCGTCCTCCCTTCATAAACATGGCGGACCCTCTGGGTCACTGCAGGGCAGCTGCACAGAGTCTGAGATCACGTCAGATAAACCTTTCAGTTCGTGTTGTGTTGTAAACAGTCTGGATGTTCAGTTGATCAGATCGTCTCTCTGCCAAAAACCTGAAGGGCCTCTCAGTGGACCAGTTGGCCTGAACACGTGGTGCTGGCCCAGGTCAGGTCCAGGTTTCAGGGCAGATTACAGCACAGCAACCTGCTGGCTCCTGATTCACTCCTGAGGCCAGTGGAGGAAGTTTATCTCTGTTCAAAGACCTCCGGAAGGATGAGAGAGAGAAAATCACCAGGTAATTGAATTCACCTGGACTGTGCTGGATTGGTTAATTAGACACCCACTGATCAGTTGTGTGCAAAGTCCTCACAAAGCTCTGAAGTTTAAATGTCATCATTGGTAGTTTGTAATTAAGTTACAAAATTATCCAATCAGAAAAGCATAAATAAAAAAACAGTGTTAAAGCATCATAACCTGCTGTGGTTGAAGTTTTTATTGCTCTGTTTGTTCAGGTGGACAAATGAGTGTTTAGGAGGACAAGGTGATGTGAGATGGTGCTGCTCTTCTGCTGCCTCCAAACTGACACAAAAACAGACAATAACACAAAGATGCAGCTTTTACCAAACTGAGGTTTAATCACGTTCCTGTGTAACACCTGGATGTACGGATCAGCAGCTGCACCTCATTAAGAGCTGGTTATTTAGTGTTTTACTGCAGCTTTAATCAGACGACAGGTGAACGTCCTCTGATTCTCAGGTGTTCACACCAAATCTAAGTTTGAAGCTGGTATTTCTAGTGATATTTCACCAGGTGCTGACACCAAACAACAGGTTCTTTGATTCCTTATTTCCATTGAACAAAAATAATCTTTTTTTTTTTTAATTTTGTGAATTGAATGATTCAGTAAATCTGATCAGACAATAGATGTTAACTTTTAGTACAAACTCATTTCATTTGGTACCTCACCTGAGCCCAGGTTGAATGTACCTGCTGTACTCACTTGTTGCAGTGCTGCAGTGTGATTGGTCCAGGTGAGGATGAGTGTAACACCAGTCTCATGCCTCGCTCATCAGTGATGATGGCTGGTTTCTCTCGTGCTTCTCACTTTTTTTTTCTCTTTTGTCCTTTTTAATTCTCAGTTTCTGATCTTTTGAGTCCATTTCCTTTGTCACCGTTTCTCCACGTCTGTTTCTTCTGTTTCTGTCTTTCCTCACTCTTTGTTTCCTTTCTTTTTCTTCTTTACTCTCCTGTTTGATTTCTAATGGCTCCTTTTATCTTCTCCTTCATTTCCTCTGCTTGTTGCTTTTCAAACCACACGTCAAACTTCATCTTCATACATGTTTTATATGCTTTTATTCAACTGAATCTTCGTTCCATCTCTGGATTTGTTCTTAAGTCCCAGGTAAAAATGGTTCTGTCTGTAGAGATTTTATCTTCAAGCTGAAATTCTCCATCAACGTTTATCCATTAAAATGAGTGCAGAGGACCTGTTAAAATCTTGTTTATGTCCAGGAATTTGTTCCACAACCTTTAGAGTCTTTGAGTTCACTGTCTCCACTTTGGTAAATCTTTGAGTGTCTAGTTTTCAAATCTTCTGTTTCCATTTATTTGGTGACGTCCCATCAAGAAACCTGCAAAAAATACAGGCACACAAAAATTAAAACAGCAAACATCAAGTCAAAGTCAACAGAAGTCTTACGATTTGTTTAATTTACCTTCATGGTAGGAAAACTCAAAATAACCAGACAGGAGGCTGAGGAGGAAGTCTGTCCAAAACCCTGAGAGATGAAAGAAGAAGAAAAGAGCAGAGAAGAAGAAACACAGACGACAAATGCAACAGGTAGACTGAGGTGGAGAAGCTTTGTGTAATCAGATGATGTGAACCAGCAGATGTCTGAGTGTGTGTTAATCCAACAGGAATCCCTGAAACAGAGACAAATGGCTGCTCGTTACAAGGACAGATTTACTCTGTGTGTGTGTGTGTGTGTGTGTGTGTGTGTGTGTGTGTGTGTGTGTGTGTGTGTGTGTGTGCGCTTGTGTGCTTGTGTGCTTGTTCAGGTGCATGATGGGATTGGCGGACCTCCAACCAGGTCAGATTGTGTTTAACTGTGTAGTTTACTTGTACAATAGAAACAAGCTGACAGTCGAAGACAGAGTAAACTGTGAGTCTTTACGTTTGAGTTCACTTTTCACAAACGTCCTCATTATTTTAAACTGTTCTCACTTTACAAAGATCTTCCCCTTTTTAAAAATGTCCACACTTCCAAACAACACAAACACACACAAACGACAGGCTGGAGTCAGAGAAATGATTTCTGTCCTTTTATTATTCCAAAAACAATCCCGTAGAACGTGCACTTACAAGAACCACAGTGAGACTGTAACACACACTGACACACACACACTCACACAAACACACACACTCACACAAACACTTGAGAGGTCAACAGAAAACGTCTCATTTAATCTTTAAAACTGAGATAAACTGTTGACATGTGATGATGACTGTGTCCTCACTAATGTGAGAAAACTAAAAACATTTTAAAACAATATTCTTCTGCATTACTGTGAACATGTGACCTTAGAGAGGGTCAACAGGAAACGCATCATCAGCTCATCAGATGATTCAAGCCTGACTTAAGTCACAGTCATGAGGTATGGAGTTCAGTCTGTGATGAAGTAACATGTTAATGACGTTAACACACACACACACACACACACACACACACACACTGTCTCATCGCCCATCAGTCCATTTAAACTGTTCATCATATAAAATAAATAATATGTGGTTATAATAACACAGAACACACTGATACACAAACAGAACAAAATTCATCTCAGTAACATGTTTGATACCTGACACAGTAACATGTTTCAAACGTGTGATTGGCCGACGCTTTACATCAAAAACACTCCACTTGTCATTTTATTGGGATTTTTATTTCTGATTATTTTTAGAATTCATTTTTTTGTAAATTTATTTGATATTTTCTTTACATCACCACTGTTACATATGTGTTTGTTACTTTTTGGCATTTTTCATTTTTGTACTTTAATAATTACCAGTATTTGTTTCCTAATTTCCGATATCCATTATTTAATTTAATTTGGTAAATTATTAATTTAATTTCTTGTAATTTTTTTTTAATTTAATGTTTTTATTTAATCTGTTTTGTAATTCTTGTAATGCTTCAAAACTGCTCTGTTTTGTTGTTGTTATTCCACCAACAAATCAACACAATTTTTTAACCGACATCAGTAAATATAAAAGACAAAGCGACAGGGCTGATGGGAAATGTGGTCCTGACCACATCAAAAGTGCTGACCATGATAATTTAATACACAGAGCAACTTACGTTTCTCCAATTAAAAACGTAATGATTAAATCATAAAAATAAATAAAAATCAATTTGAAGTGACAAGTGGAAGCTCAGTCTGAGCATTGATTCATTCCTGTTGATGCACATGTAAAAATATAAAACTATGATAACATGTCCATGCTGTCTGTCAGTTCTTTACAGTATCAAACACTTTTCCTTAACAAGATGCTTCCGTTTCATAGATGAGGGACGTGGCAAAAAAAACAAACAGTAAACAGAGTCAAGTCTTTCTTTTAGTTTGATATCCTGATAAAAAACGTCTCATCATCTTGTAAACACTCGTCTTTGTGTGACCCTGGTGGAACACGAAACGTCGTTTAACAAGAGGCAAAGGAACAAAACGGCTGCTTCTTTACAGTTTTTCTGCTCAAACAACAGTGATTTCAACAAACAGGGTTATATATGAGCCTAAATAATATTTTTTGATATTTTGAGGAACATGTAACATATATCAGAGAAAAATAAAGAAAGTATTCTGTAGTATGAGGCTGCAAGTTCTGTTCAAGGGCACAAATAAGTATTTTGAGAGAACAAGGAATAAACCAGCATTTTGAGGGAAGAATCAGTTATTTCAAAAATTTGTTAATTTAGGGAACAAATTTGAAATGCAAGGGAACATAAGGGGAACGTAAGGGCACGAATGTCAGGAGGCACAAAGTCGTCACTTTCGGGAACAGAGTTTTACACAAAATGACAATAATTTAGTTTTAGAAATGATGAATTTGACTATAAAGAGTAGTTTAAGGGAACTAATCAGAAATGTAATGGACAGTTGACCAGATCTCCCGTAAACACGATGATCTTCATATCAGGGACCCAAAACAAACACATCAGAAGAGATTACCACGTTTCCTGACCCACTTTGAGAACCACTGTCCTAACGGACCTGTTGACCTGTCGACCTCTTGGCTTGAGACTGGTTCTGCATTTTCTGATGCCATAGCTGCATTGACCAATCATCACCCAGGAACTGGTGACGTCATGGGTAGAAAACGTGTGTTTGTACGGGGACGTTTGGGGTGAGGAGTTGGCAGGTTTGACCATGTGTAAAGTAAAAAGTTTTAATATTGAACATGCTTTTGATTCCATCACATCTTTAACTTCGGCTGATTTGGCAACAAGGCTTTAAAGTGGTTTGTGAAAGTTGTGTAGTTGAGCTCTATTAAGCACAGAGAGGAGTTGTAACTTCAGGAACTGAATTAATTACTTTAAAGGCTGTGAAATGTGAATTTAAAGTCACGTTTAATAAAAAGTCATTGACTTAAATCACACTAGTTTGTAACTTCACTGACTGGATTTGTTTCTTTACTCTTAATAACACACAGACGCCTTTTACTGTGAAATCAGGTTAAACACCGACCTTTGACCTGCTGCTCGACTGATGTCCTCAACATCAGCAGGAAGAATGGAGACGTTAACCTGACGCCACACACACACACACACACACACGCACACACACACAAAACTCAAAACCACACATCAACATGGAAAATGAACGAAGGCCAATGTGAAACAAAGACAAATGTATGAGTTACAACTCCGACATCTCGTACTTTATTTTCAAATTTAAAACTAAAAACTTTTGACCTCAGATTTCTGACTTTAAACTTGACTATTAATTCAACAGTCTGACTTTATCTTCAGAATTTTAACTTAATTTTTTTTACATTAAAATACATATTAATGACTTTTTCTGAGAATTTTGCTTCTCATTTCAAATTGACTCAAAATTTCATTTTCTCATGTGGCCCTCATCATCTTCCATACACTCACTCACTTACACACACACACACACTAGTTTAGAGAGAAAATCAATAAGTTAAAACTGGTCGTAAACCAGGCGTTCAGTTGGCATACAGCACTGTGGCAAGCAACATGGCACACAAAACCTTTACGCTAAATAAATACCAATAGAAGAACACTGTTCATACGGCTGTGAGTGATTCTTCAGTCCATGTCTGAGCGACAGGAGGTCCGATCTCTGCCCGAGGTTTCAGGTGTGTGTTACTGTGTTATTTTATGTTTTTCAGCAGTGAGGTGCGGGCGTTCACCACAGCCTTGAAGGCGTCTTCGCTGCCAGGAGCTACACATTTATCCGGGTGCAGCAGGACCGCCAGCTTCCTGTATGCCTTGTTCACCTCCTCCCTGGAAACAAAAAGGTAGGAACCAGTTATATTCATGACATTTTCAGCAAGGCACAGAAAGTATAAAAACTAAACTACTCAGAAAGATGAATTAATCAACGTAATCAATGTAGATGTAGATTTATGTTGTTGTTTTGTTGAGGTTTCACTTGTATGCATAATTTGTAGTTATTCAAATGTAGTTTGTTTGTAGTTCTATTCAACTTTTGTTCACAGATATGCATAACTTTAATTGTTTTTAATTCTATGTATTAGTATTTAATTAATATGCATTTGGTTATATGCATAGTTTGTTTCTACAAATCTTGACTCCTGACAAACAACAGATCTCTGTACTTGTATTATTTGACATCTTTATACGTGATAAATGATAAAAACGATTACCGCCCTTATTCTAACTCTTTAATATTTTACTGACACCAAAGGCTTCATTAAAAATAAAACCAAATACCAATAATATGTCAGAAGCGCTTTTTGCACAGTGAATATGTTCAAACTGATGCAGAGTGACCTGTGGGACATCACATTACAGTCAATTTACTGACTAATGATAATAAATAAATATATATATATATATATATATATATATAAAATATAAAAACTCATCATTTTTGACTACTTTAATTCAACATTAAAAATATTCAGTTAATACAAATGTTATTATCATAATCATGTATTTTTTACATATCACTTATTTAAATCAAAAAACCCAGCACAAATTTCACTCAGTTCACTCACCGTGTGGCCCCGGGTTTGACCCCCAACATATCCCAGGAGTCCTTGCTGTTTCGAATGCGTCTGATGGTGTCAGCCTGCTCTTTGGTGAAGCCGACACTGACCTCCGACACCGGACGCTTCCCGCCATTTTCACACATATCAGTGATGGACGAGAAGAACGCCTAAATGGACACACAAATGATGCTTCAAAGTATTGTCAAAAACAACAACAGGAACGCTGTGTGTTTACGTGTGTGTGTTTGTGTGTAAACCTGGAACATCTCGTTGATGCCCTCTCCGCTTTGTGCCGACGTCTCAAAGTAATGAAACCCTCTGGACTCCGCCCACAGACGGCCCTCCCCCTCATCCACCACCCGCCGCTTCGTCAGGTCCACCTGCACAGATGGAGAATTAGTGGTATGGACAACAATGAATTAAGAGAATAATCTGCTGATGGATCGTAATGGAAATGATGCTAAACTGCAGCCCTGATATAAATGATCCTGTGTGATTGACAGAGTTTGGATTAAGATGGTAGGAAGCCTGAGAGCTGAAGTCATACCTTGTTGGCGCAGACGACAAACACGATGCTGTCCATGTTAGCCTGAGAGCCCATTTCTTGTTTCATCTCCCCCAGCCAGCTGTCGAGAGCATCAAAACTCTCCCTGAGGCCGACATCATAAACCAGCAGCACCCCCTGACTGTCCTTATAAAACTCATTCCGCACCTGAGAGACAAAACAGGGGAAAATAGAAAAAAGAAGGATGAAGGAAAGAAAGCAGAGGACAAAGATCATTTTCCTGGTTCAACAGCCCCTCCAGCTGGCAGGTTTCCCACATTACAACTCGTGACCTCTGACATAATTTTACTTTTTAATTTTAACTTGTTTTATGATTTTATTTCAAAAACATTTCTTTTTCTTGAAGCTGGTTTGTCCTGACGTAGAAATACCAATCATCTGTTAATGGTTAAATAGAAGTTGAAATTCGTGAAAAAATATGAAAACTACAAAAAAGGTAAAATGAATTTTTTGGACTCACTTCATAGAAGAAAGGATGTCCGGCCATGTCAAAGATGTTCACTTTTATTTCTCTGTCGCGAACCTGCACTCTGACAACACACACATTACTGATATTACAAAAATACACACTACATAGTTTTACTATCATGATGTCATATTCATATTAATAAAGTTCTAGAGCTGGATTAACATAAAATACATAGGGCATCAGTGGTACAGTCGCATTCCAATACAGCACTCCTCTCAGGATCAAACACGTTATTAAAAAACAAAACCATTTAAAACAAAGTAATAGATTAGTTACCAGGTGTATGAACTTACTTGGTGACTCCATAGTCAATACCAATTGTAGCCAAATACTTGGGAACAAACCTCTTCTCACAGTAGCGTTTGATGATGCAGCTCTGTAGAGTCAAAATCATTTATAATGAATGACAGCATCTTTCATGTCAGACTCCCTTCAGAAATCCACAATTTAAAGGTGTTTCGCTTAAAGGCAAATTCGGCATAACGTACTAAAACATAATTTATGATTATGTAATAACAACTGCATTGTTTTGGTTAATTCGGCATACATATTATCCGTCAAGATAACATTAATTAACCACAATATGAATGTTTTGAACTGGTTCAGTAATAGTACATGTCGCATTTAGCGCTGGATGAGGACTGCAAGATTAACGTTAAAAAGACAATTGATTCCTTAATCTCTGTGAGAGAAACTGCACGCCGAATTTTACAGAAGGTGGCAGTCTTTCAAAACAAGTATTCGTGGATGTTGTACTCTGCAGCAATCAGACTCGTAAAGCAAGGACACTTGAAAGTAATGATTTTTATAAGTTGTCTGGCTTCAGAACAAACAGCATAAATTAGAGCCAACGGACTGATAAACCTGATACCAGCAGCACAAGAAAGGTTTATCATGAAGGGTCAAACTCGTTTTTGTATCAGTTATATTATTATTTTGTGAGCTCACTCTAAAACAGGGATATTTTTTAAGGTTTCTCTCAGCTATTAGTGTCCCATCACTAAAATCTACCAGATTTCATGATGGGGTTCGGTCGAAAATGAACTGGCGGTCCCTTACCTTTCCGACCTCGGCATTTCCAAGGCTTATTACCTTCACACGCAGTGATTTCTTATTGTCTCGCCTCTTCGGTGCGCTCGTCTCCATCTGAATTTAGTCTAATGTGCCGAAACCGTGCGGGCTGTCAACGAGGAAACGCAGGAACTCAGCGCTGCTGCTGCTGTTTATGATGTTGGTAGCGCAGCTAACAGGGCTACCTAGCCGTTAGCTATCTGGCTAGTAATTACCACGGCCCCTACACTGAATTATTATATGTTAATGACACAGCATTGTTTGACGTTAGCATTAGAGCTAATGTTTTGGTCCACCTGTCATTGTAATACACAGCAGAGACACAGGGGAGCTGCGGGCCCGCTATCCTCATTGCCCAATTCTTACCAATAGCTTGGGACTAGCATCAAGCTAGCCGCGAAAATGAAAACACACATCCGCTCATTATTTTCAAAATAAAACCGTATTAACTGACGTGTTGAATCTCATCTTAAGACGACACAGCTTTATAACAACTTTATTATAAGTCAGATGATCTTTTACAGAGTTATCGTAAACATTTACGTAAAAGCAAAATATTCACAGAGAAACATCGTAACAATATAATTGTTATTCAGTCATTAAAGCACAAATTCTCAGGAAAATATCAGAACAACAAAACATGATACTGGAAAAACTTTAATTATCACAATTTACTGTGTTAAATGACAGCAAAACTGACAGAGGAAGAGAGTAGATTTTTAAAAGAAAAGATCAGCGGAGACACTTTGGTTAAATTACCATGTATATAAGCATTACCATGAAAACAAAAGGAAACTTAAAGCTACACCTCTTATTTTTAAATTTATAATAAAATCATTAAGCTGGAATAAGCCACACTTTTTTATTGTCTAATATGGGTGTCAATATAAGCACAGCTTTAAGTCTTCTTTTGATTTCAGACAGATTTTTTAAATTTTACTCGAACTGAATAAGGACGTTAAGATGAATGTAAAAAACAGATGATGGACCAAGCACTGCAGTCTTTAGATGTTCCTTTATCTTCGGACTCAGTTGCCTCGGTGTCCTTTTACTTTACACCTTGCTATGTACAATACAGCAATGGAAAATAACTCTTCTAGTATCAACCAAACTCTAGTCATGTAACTTCTCCCTAAAGTGAAATCACCTGCTTTTTTAAGTAATTACGTTAGAATTACAGTTCTATAAACGTAAGAATCACCTGAGAATCCTGTTACTTGAAATATTTCCTGGGGTGACGATGTTGCTGTCTACAGTGTATTTACATATGAAACAAGCTGCTCCTTAACCAAACCAGAATATATACTGTTCACATGCAGGTCTCAGAATTATAAACAATTTATAACCTACAAATATGTTAAAATAGAAGTTTATAAGTGCTATTGTTCTACTTTTATCACGACTGAGTGCACCATGTGTCATTAAAGGACATTTAAAGGCTTTAAAAATTATTTAAACAATTTATTTCACCACCAAATTTTCACTGATCATTGCTACACGAAAAAGCAGTTTCATTCTAATTGTGAATGCAAATATTTAATTAAAAAATAAAATGTTTTTTATGGATTAAAAATGTGTTTTCAATGTCCTATATTTTCATGGCGGTAAATATATCATATAATTTATGTTCATGCATTAGTAGAACAAGTAGGAATTGAAGCCATTAACTATGGTTTGGTTCTGTTATTTTTACATGAGAATTTATTTGTAAAATGAAGCAGAAAATGAAGCAGTACTGATTTTTATTCTATGAGAACATTTCTCTCATGTTTTGGTGTATTACTGGATAATTTTACCTCCTCAGGAAAAATTAAAATGAAACAATCTTGGAAGAAGAATTTTCTTCTCAAAGCTCGAGCTCACATAAAGTCAGTCCAATAAAGGCCTCATGAACTTGGAGTCGAGACATCGGGTTACGGGGAAAACTGTGAACTTTTCAAACTGAGCTGTGGTGTGATGTTAAAACCTCAACTCAAACATCCAAATATGAATCAACAAAAAAGACAAACCTTCCAGATGATAAACCGTCGTTAAAAATGAACCCAAACCAATGAGAAAGTGTTTGGTCGGTTCAGTCTCCACCACGTTCTCATCTACACCAACCGTCAAAGACAAACCCATGAAATCAAAGTCAAACTGTCATTAAACGAGAAGCTCAGCCAAGTCGTTTGTCCAGAAACAGACGACTGTGTGTTGAGGCTGACAGGAAGTGAGGTGGCAGAGGAGAGGCTTCACCACGATCATGACGTCTGAGTTAGCGAGCAGGAAGCTGCTGCATCTGGAGAGAGTCGTAGGTATCTCTGGTGGCCGAGCTCAGACCCTGAAGAGAAGGAAAGTTGTTTAACGGTCAATCAGTCAATCAATCAATCAATCATAGTTAAATATTTTTCTCCTCAGTTTCCACTCACCTGGTAAACCTGATCGTTCTTTCTCTGACGCTGCAAAAAAAAAAGCAGAGGCATGAATAATATTAATAATAAATACACATAAACACATAAAAACCTGCAGAGTAAATATTTCAAAGACATTAAGAAATTCTAATTCTTTTAATGAAGTAAAGATAAATATAATGGAGTATTTCTATAGTGTGGTATTTCACTACTTTTACTTCAGAAAATGATTGGAATACTTTATCTGATCAAAGTTAATTAATTAGAATTATTAATCTGATCCATGTTGTTAGTTTTCACTGTAAAGAATCATCCCGATGATGCTCTCACCTCTTTTTTAACAGGGAGCTCTTTATATTCTCCTTCTGTACGTTTGGTCAGGCCCTGGATATTTAAAGAAAATCACACATTGAGTATTATAAACACAGAGTTCTAAATTATTTTTTAATGCATAACAGGATGTTCTCTGAGAAAATCTCCCGACAGATACATGAATGGACATGAATGAACCATCAAATCAACCTCGTTTTTTAGAGCAAACTAACGAGGTGAAAGAATCAGAGCCCGGAGTCTCTGTGCAGCAGCTTGGAGGTAATAAAGTTGTGTTCAGTGACAGTGTTTGTTACCGTGTAGGTGGAGCTGTCGTCCGTCACCCTGCGGTTCTGTAAGAACAGCAAGGAACCGAGTGAGTTACAGAGGCTTAAGGTTCTAAAAGAAACGGACTCTTTCTGATAAAGTGTTTCTGGTTCCTCGAGGACATTTAAACGTTCTGCAGGGTTCTTTCAACCGTCTTGAGGGTTTTCTTCAGCTTATACTGATTATTGCAGTGATCATTTAAGAACCTAATACATTAAGTTTGTCAAAATCTTTCTCTGGGATTTTTGATTATTGATTTTCATACCCAGACTGTTCATCAGCTGTTTCATGGTTGTATTGTTGTGAAGGGGCATCAGTTATTTTATGGTGATGTAAGCTCATTTCTGATCAAATTAAAAAGCAATATAAAGATCAATCAAATCCATCATCATCATCATCATCATCATCTTCAGACATAAACAGTCAGACTCACTCTTCCTCTCTCAGCGTCTCTCATCAGCGGGGCGTAGCCATCGGTGTCCTGACCCTTCAGATCCTAAACACAAACATAATTCAAATCAAAGCTTTTGAGGACCTGCACAGACCCCGTCAAAGTAAAAGCAGGAAGTGATAATGAGCAGCAGTGACTCACGCTGTAGATGGCCTCCTCCGTCGACTTCACTTTGGTTTTGAAGAACTACAGAAAAAGGTTAATAATCGTTAGTGATCATAAACTGTGGGTCAGAGAAACATTCTGCTGTGAGACGCTGGAGGAAGTGAAACCAGAGGATTCCTCCCATCTTTACTTCATTCATCACTGAAGTTATTTCATCTTCACTGATCTTTTAGGAACACTGACCCGCTCCTTGATGAACATGCCAGTGATGATGAGGCCGTACAGGCCGAGGAAGCCGTCCAGCATGTAACAGAGCTGAGGGTCGTACATCGGCATCGCCTCTGTGGAGGTCAGAGGTCAAAGGTCAGCCACATACTGTAAATACACACCGTCAACAACCAGGAGACATGACAAAATTATTTCTAGTGTGTCTTCTTCTGCTCTAGTTGTGCGATCGTGTCGTGAACAGATCCAGACGGAGCTGGACCTGGCTCCGGATCCGGGCCCCTGGTCTGAAGATACTGAGGCTCAGGTACATTCATGTGTGTGTTTCATTGTGTTTTCCTGTCTGTTGTTAAGATTTTCTGGTTCTGTCGTTCTTACTGTGCAATATAAATAAATATTGTTGTGCGAGCTGAGACTCGCAGGCGTTGTGTTGCTGCAGTGTGAGTGTGTGATGTAGCTCAGTGGTTTCCTCAGCTGCTGCTGAGCGCTCGCTGTGGCTCCATTAACAGACAGGTGTGTGTTCATGTGTGGTTCAGTGTGGGAGTGTGTGTGTGTGTGTGTGTGTGTGTGTGTGTGTGTGTGTGAGTAAAACTGAAAGAAACTGTCACATCATTAAACACTGAAACAGGTCAGACGTCGCAGCTCGTTTCTGTAAAGTTTGATTCAAACTCTCAGAAACTTTATTTAAACTCTAGTGGACATGGGGCTGATATCAGTCAGTCAGGGTGCATGATGGGAAAACTGAGGTTTTTACCTGTTGACATGATTTAGGTTTGTTGTATGAAGCTCAGGTGTGTGCACACAGGTGTGTTTGTGTTGTGTCTATGAATCAGTTTGTCTTTGTGTTTTTTCACCTGAAACAGAGACGATTTCATCGTGTGATGAAAATGTGAGATGAGCGGTGGAGGGAAAGAAGTTAAAGAACTTCATGCAGAAAATGTGAGTTTTACTGTTGCAGATTATATTAATACATAATTTATGATTTACATTATGGATTTTTTTTTTTTTTTTTTTTTTTGATTAATCGATTGATTGATTGGTTTGTAAAACTTCAAAGTGAAACCGTCACAATGTTGTTGAACCAACAACAGACTGAAGCTCGACGTTATTAAAAAATAATTGAAAGATATTAAAAGAAAAGCAGCAAATCATGAAACACAAGAACATTTCACTGTTGACCACTTTATAACAACACATCGTATTTTATAATCTCTGTACATTCACTGAGTGCAATACTGCAGTGAATGTACTTTTCATGTCACACGGTCGTATGAATGAAGAGGTCAGAGGTTATTGATTCTTTGCAACGCAGATAAGAAACAAAGTTAATGATTCAATAATTAAAAGTGACTGAGTTAGATCTCAGAACACAGAACAAGAAACAGGTGATTTGTGTTTGAGATGTGAAATCATCTCAGTGCCCAGCCTGTTTTTATTCTAAATACTTTATTTATTATTTTACTGATGTAGTAACGGACTGAAAGACACTGTTAAAGGAACAGTGCGACATTTAGATGGATTTTAAAGATCAACTGAAGAGTCTAAACGTTGCACAGTGGTAAAAATCACTGTGAGTACGTTCAGGTGTGACAGCGGGTCTTCATCTCACAGTGATGGACAACTGTGATGCTCATCTTTCCACCAAACTCCATTAACTTTCCTTCCATTTTAGTGAAATCTGTCAACACTGCTGCTAAACTTATAAACAGGACACACTTTGTAAAAACAGATGAAGGTACACTATCAGCTGTGCTCTCTGGCCAAAAGTATGTGGACACCGCTGAGGCCCCAAGCCAGGCCAGGCCTTATCACCCACACACAGAAAATGGGATAAACCATCATCTTTGGGTGTAACAGTCATGTTCACAGAGGTTTCTGGCCCTATCTTTGTGGTTAAAGACCATCCTCTTCTTCCTCATCCTCTTCATCTCATGTTGAGTTTCCAGGAATCTGTTAATCTCCTGATCTCATCAGCTTTAACTCAGTGGGTTCCTCTTTCTCCTCCAGTCTGACAAAAACGTCACATATCACCTTTTTATTAAAACTCACCAAACTCACTGATCTGGAGGTTTGTTCAATTAGTGCTAACACTGTTCAGCTAACATTATCTCTCCCTGTTCATCCTGCAGAATCGCTTCATGAACATATCACAACATCAGCTGTCTTCTTCTCGTGCGCTAGTCGCCATGGCAACACTGATTAACACAGTAATGTCACGGTCACGTCTGTATCTTCAGTCTGTGTCAGTGTTGGGGGCTCAAACAGTGCATGAGGTCTGATAACAGTAAATACTGGACTGAAAATAAACATAACAGGAAATCCCGTGTGTGTGTGTGTGTGTGTGTGTGTGTGGTCGAGGTGGGTGTGTAATCTGATAAACGTACCAGGGTGAGTTTCACATGCACATGATCGGCTCAGTTTCACACATGCATACAGATCTGTGCCAGACTTGCTTATAAAAAGTTCTAATTTTAGCTTTATTCGTTCTTATTATTCTTTATTCATAACTGCACAAACACATTTAACCATCGTCACTTTTTCTTCTTCTTTTATGTAAAATGAAAATCTGAAGTAACTGCATGTAATGTACTATACTACACTACTATACACTACTATACTACTATACATTTCAAATACTGTACTTTTTACTGCTCTGTCTTTATTTGAGGCAAAATATATGATCCCCTTTGAAATTATGCTGCAGCTGTTCCCTGTAAGAATCTCTGTATTATTCTGTGACTTTAGTTTACAACTGAGTCCTTATTTTTCTAATACACTTAAAAACTTACACCAGCTCTGTAAAAATATAATATTTGTTTCAGGTATTTTCTCATATCAACTTCAATTCCTCATGATTGTGGTGCAAATTAAAAACCTTTACTTTACTGTCCAACTGTAAGTTCAGTACTTTTGCTTAAGAAAAGGATGATAACACTTCTTCCACCACTGCCAGCTCCTTCCAGATGTTCTCTACTAGAATAATTATAGCTGCAATAAACTGAAAAACAACACCCGAAGCAGCAGTTTTTGTAACAGCAGAACTATTTTTAATAAATGTTGTAAATGTTCAGTGTTTCATCTTGAGAACAAGATGAAATCCCTGAGCAAAGCGTTGTGTGTATACGCTTCGTCTAAAAGGAAGCCAAGGATTTGTACTCCAGTGTTTCTACTCTGTGCTGTTTTATAATAACTTCTACAGGACAATTTTGTACTTTTTTACCGCCCCACATTAATCTGACATCTGTAGTTTATTTACAGATTAACATCACTCACACAGAAAATATGATCAGTTTATGAAATATGATCAATAATCATAGGGTCAACTATGCACGATATTTCAAATAATTCAAATCAACTGCAACATTACAAAGCTGTTTACGTGTTAATGCATCATTAATAATATACAATAATATCATATTAAGTATAATAATAATAATAATAGAACACTAACTTGTGCCATTTTTAATAACTAATGTAGGACTTTCACATGAAACAGTTTCTACAGTTTTATGTTTAATTAGGTAAAAATCTGAGAAGTCGTTTCTCTGCTTTTCTTTAACTGTGGGAGCTTTAATGACAGTGGAGCAGCAGCTGTTCAGTGGCTCTGCTGCTTCTATTTTCACCGTCTTTATTTTTAATCAACTCGTCTATGCGACTGAACGAGGTTTTCCACAGAAGTCAGATCATTTTGAAATCCTCTTTAGCTTTGATTGTCGATCAATCAGTTCATATTTTCATCTGCAAATAGTTTTATACTCAAACTCAGGCCAGGAACAGGAGTCACCTTCTAAAGCAGAGTTTTGATCTCGTATTAAACTATATGCAGATGATAATGTCTTCGAGGACTGTTGTTCAGTCACAACCTTCGTCAGTCAGAGCTGTGAAATCTTTTCACCTGGACTGATTCCAACTTGTTGCTCACACAAAACCAGACATTTAAAGATAACAACTCTGGAAAAATATAATCTGTACTTTGTGAATTTATCAAAAAATTAATTGTCAGGTTAATTAATACTGAGCAGATTTTTATTTTATTTTCAACAGTAACTTTAGATCTTTATAATGGCCATGGAGTTAGGATCTGCTGTGGGACCGTTGTATTAGACTTCACTGAGTGTTTCTAATAATCTGATTATTGATGATATGTTAATGACTTGAATGACTTCACAGTTTGCGTTCCACAGCTGTGTAATGTTCTCATTTCATTTGACAGTAAACAGTCTGTGTTTTTCTCTGTCGCTCTGCCTCTGTCTGATGTGACAGAAAAAACTGCAGTAAAAGAAGAGAACTACAGATGAACTCATTAGTTTCCACTGAAACTGCATTGAAATCAACATTTGATCCACTGGCAGCTAAACTGACTCAACCTAACCAGAGCTTTCAACTGTAAACACGCCTTCGCTCCTTTCAGGAATTGACTGAGACACTGATGGAAAACTTCATCACATGTTTTCATAATTGTCATTATTGTTGATGAGTCATCACGACTAACCCTAACCATCACAAACTAATGCAGCACAGTTTTCCATCACAACCTTAATATGTCTCAAACAGCTCACCAGTCACTGAGCTCTCCGACACATTGGAGTGTCCCTGAACACACCAACAGTCTCTGCTCTCTGACTGAAGGAAGCTGAAATCAATGAATCAGAAATGAAGATTATTTAAATTATTTAAACGTTTTTGACTGGTGACGTTTTAAAGACCAAACAATTAACTGATTCATCACAAATGATCTGTCAGATTAATTGATAACAGAAATAATCGCCCGACTGCTTTAATACTGGGTTTCTGCTGATATATATTAAACTAGTTTTCTCTCTCCGGCGGTGTGCAGTGCGCTGGGTGCAGCGACAGTCAACAGGTCAGTTTGTGATGAAGCTTCAGGTCCAGTGAGAACAGAAAGGTCCAAACTGCAGCAGCTTTTCTAAAGTTCCAGCTGTGACCAGTTGTTGTAAATCAACTTGACAACTTACAGGCCGCACAAAGAACACAAGCAATAAAGTTGTGTTGACAACAGGAGGAGGAGAGGGACGCACTTCATTCTCACGTCATCACTGGAACATGGATGAGGTGTCGACTGTCGCCTCCAACCATCAGACAGATGGAAACATGATGCGACTGTGACGTCAGAGTGTTTCATGTGGAGATGGATGATGGTGTGTGTGTGTGGGTGTGTGTGTGTGTTGTTCTGCAGTGTATCAGTGGAGAAACACGAGCCTCAGATGAAGATTTGGTCTTCATTAGTTTTCCACTATGTGTCTGAATGTTGCATTGTGTTGCGTTGTGTTGTGTTGTGTTGCGTTGTGTTGTGTTGCGTTGCGTTGTGTTGCGTTGTGTTGCGTTGTGTTGTGTTGTGTTGTGTTGCATTGTGTTGCATTGCGTTGAGTTGTGTTGTGTTGCGTTCTATTGTGTTGTGTTGTGTTGCATTGTATTGTGTTGAGTTGTATTGTGTTGTGTTGTGTTGCATTGTATTGCGTTGAGTTGTGTTGTGTTGCATTGCATTGTGTTGCGTTGCGTTGTGTTACGTTGTGTTGCGTTATGTTGTGTTGCGTTGGGTTGCGTTGTATTGTGTTGCATTGCGTTGTGTTACGTTGTGTTGCGTTATGTTGTGTTGCGTTGTATTGTGTTGCGTTGCGTTGTGTTACGTTGTGTTGCGTTATATTGTGTTGCGTTGCGTTGTGTTACGTTGTGTTGCGTTATGTTGTGTTGCGTTGAGTTGTGTTGTGTTGTATTGTGTTGCGTTGCGTTGTGTTGCGTTGTGTTGCATTGCGTTGTTGCCTTGTGTAACCAGCCTTGGAACACTTTGAAACAGGTTAAAAGGGCCCAGAGGAAACAGTAACCGCTTTATTAAACTGCTTATTCTGGTGTTTGAAGCCTGCTGAGCGACACCCTCCTTCACACCCAGAGCTCAGAGCAGCTTCCTGAACGAAACCGCCAAAATAAAACAGGCCACGGTGGTCTTTAATAATTATTCAGACACTCTGAGGCACAAGCAGCGACCGAGTTACCTGATGCATTTAGTACCAAAGGATTTTAATTATAGTTTTATGAGCACATTTTTGGTCAACCTGCCTCACCTTCTCCCACCTGACTTCATTACTTCCCCCTTCCCAGAATGCCTTGAGAAAATCCCCCAAAGAAAGGGCGTGACCTCAGAGCTTCTGTGGCTCAATGTATTTTCTCAGACAGTTTCACTCTTCACTCTTTCTGAGAAGCTGAGACCTGATACTGTTTTTTTAATCAATATTCCACTGGAGAGAAACAACCCAGGTTAAATAAATCCAGCCCACACGTTTCGCTCTGGCTCCGCCTACGTCCAGCTCCATGGCCTGAATCTGGCCCGGACACAGCATGATTGTAAGATGCTACTTCCTAATCTGGACCAATTCTATCACACACACAGAAACTCTTCCAGCTGTCAGTCTCTACAGGAGCATAACAGCCAGACTCTGCCCAGATGTGGCCCTGTATGGACCAGACTCGGGCCCCGGATCCAGGCCTATGTTGGGCCAGAGGTTTCATTTTGCTCTCTGGGGTTTGAGCTACCCGCCGGTGGAGCTGAGACGCAGCTTCACCAACCTGCTCGAGGTTCAGTCAGACAGGTTCTGGTGCTGGTCCGGTCTTGAGTGTGAGAGCCGGATCTGTTTTGTGAACAGCTGAGCAGACTCTGAGCAGTTCTACTCATGTTGTGTTCACTCACTCACACTGTTGGAGGTGGGTTCTGCGTCCGCCTCCATGTTGGAGATAAGAATAATAATCTCCGAACCAGGGCGTGCAGATCATGTGACGTTAGTGGAAACAGGTTTCTGGTTGTTTCTCTGCTGATCTCTAAATGTGATCATTCAAACCACAGAAAACTCAACATGCTCAGCTTCATTTATTCATGTCTGTATCTTCTAACGCTCCTCATTGAAGGTCACTTCCTGATCAGGGGAGTTTGCATTGGAACTATCCTCCAGTCAGTGATATGATATGACAGATATTACCTCATTTCTGCTGAACAGAGACGAACAGCTCAGTTTATCTGACAATCACACGGAGGCTGCTTGAGAAAAACAACTTCACGTCTTCAGATCTTAAGGAAAACGTGTTTTAGCGTCAGCATCCAGAGCTGATTTTAAACGTGTCGCTGTGGTTTCAGAGTCGACAGTTTGTTCCTGAACACCTGAAACAAAATCCAGGGCACCTCACCGCCCTCTGTGCCCTATGTTGGCTGTCTTCACCTCGGCTTTCTCTTTCTTTTCTCTCCTCTCTCTGCTCTTTTCCTGCCACGAGCTTCAGCTCTTTACTCCGTTTTCATTTCACCATCTCTCCTCCCTCCACCTCTCACAGCTTTATCAAAGATGGCTGTCTGTGTCAGAGCTTCACTCAGAAACCAGGTGACTGCTGCTGAAATCGTTCATGCAGCTGATGTTTAATGGAGTTTCTGCTGTGAACGTTCCTTCAGTTGGTTTTTCTGAAGCAGCCTCAGAGTGACGGGACTGAAACCAGCGTCTGTAGCATCATCACCTCGAGCTGAAGCAGCTCAGGACGGAGTCTCAAACAACCACAAAGCTGCTTCCTGAATTTAGAGGGGTGGTTGTGGGGGGGGATTCACTGTTTGTGGTCAATTAATTTTGAGCAACTGGTTCACATGTGACAATGTTAGTGAGAAAACATGAAATCAGCAGTTATTTTACATTTGACTGCAGAACGGTCCACATGTGTATCATCAGTCACAGCAGTTTAAAGCTCATCTGTGATGCACAGGGTTAACCCACAACATCCTCCTAAAAACAACTGACAGTTGAATTAATCTTACATAAATAAAGCCGAGGCTTTTTCACATCTGTTATCAGGAGGGAAAATGTAATTATAGATGATTCTTATGTCTGAAGCACATATAAAAATCAAAACAACAAAAATAAAACCCTCGGAGTCTAAAAATCCCTTAAAACCCTGACTGTTTCAATTTCTGTCCCTTTTAACAAAGAATGTTTCTGTTATGTATTATGTCCCATTGTTAATAATATTTTCATGTCTAATACTGTAATCAGGGGACAGGTAACACTGACTCATTAATCTATAAATAAAACCTTTCTCTCAGTTCAGTTCAAAGTTTTTCTATGTCTTGACCCTGTAAACCATAAAAAACCATCCAGACTCCTGTAGTTACAGGAGCTGACAGGAATAAATCACTTAAAAATTCCTAATTATTCATATGTTTTTAATCTGGTTTTAAACAACACGTCTGAAAAAGAAAAACTTGTCTCTCAGGTCAGATGCGCATTAAGAGGCGCATTATTGCATGATCACACTACCTCACCTTTAACTGCCATGTACTGTCTGATTATTTATGCACTGTATCATTGCACTACATGGCACTGTCCTTTTGTAAAATAGCTGTTTACATTACATGTATAATTTATATTTAGATCTTTATATTTTTTTATCTGCACCGTGGGTCCGAGAGGACTGAAATATCAATTGTGCTGTATGTCCTGTATGTTTGGCATAATTGACAATAAAGCTGACTTTGACTTTTTTGACTTTTGACTTTGACGTAAGAGGAGACGCTGTCAGACGGACCTCTCCTCGTCAGTCTGGGGCATTTTATTTCAAATTAACTTTTTTAGATTTAACGTTGTTTTTTACGCTGTTAACTCATCGATAACCCTGTGAACTACACACAGGACATCTGAAATCCTGTGATTACTGAACGTCTGACAGATACTAACCCTCACTGTTTGAATTTAAAGCATTTAATGAAGCGCGTGTTGTGGTTAAGTATTATTGATAATTTTTAATGATAGAACATATGAATGAAACCGAAGCCACAGGTATAAGCAGCTCTTACATGGTGCTGCAGATGACTTCATGTCGTCAAATAAATAAATAAAAAAAGAGGAAACCTGAAGTTATTTTTGTAGATTCTCGTCTCACACCAAGAGATTTGACTCTGAATTTTAATTGTAAGTATTAGCTCCACTATCGTCACTTTATTTTGAATTTATTCGTGTGTAAAGGATTTTACTACAAAGTGATGTTCATCTGTAAGTATCTGTGAATGTCTCAGTTTAAAGCATCGTTTAATGAAACAGTTTCTAAAATGGAGGCGATCGTGTTGTGGTCGTGACATCTCCGCGTTCAAACCTGTCGTCGCTCTGTTGAAACACAAAAATGATCCAGTTCTCAGACTTGAGATGTTCAGTTGCTGTTGTTCATCTAAATTTTTATGTATTTTGTGTGGTTGAAAATCTCAACTGGTCGTTTCATGCTTTAAACTCTTTAATGGTCTAAACTGGCGGCTAACGCGTCAGACTGCAGATGATCTAAACTGTTTTTTTAATCATCAAATCTTGTATTTAACACCTAAACTTCAGAAGGTCTAAACTGGTCTTTTTCTGGTCTGAACTGATCTTTTAAGTGTAAATTATTTTCTTCCTTTTGATGTTATCAAGCGGGTTCACAAACTGTAGGAAGTCACACTTTTCAGATGTAACTGGTCAAACCCAAACCCACCAGTCTGGGTAACAGTTCGCTGGCGATGCTTTAACTGTGTCTTCAAACTTATACTGGTCCCATTGGCCATAACTACTAGTTTAACCTCTGACCTTATACCAGAGAACTCACTTTTCAACCTGGTTTAACATGTTCACTGACATCTTCACACTTTTACCGGCTGATTGGTTCAAAGGTCAACGCTTAGATTTATGAACAGGGTGTAGAAAGGTTATGGATCTATCAAGATGGATAGAGTCATTATCTTTTAATTACGTAGGAATATACAGCGACGTATGAAATATCTGAGTTCTTTAAAAAGCTCATTGCCTGTTTGTATCTATAGGTCCAGCTAACATTAGCATTTAGCTTAGTTCAAGTTTATTTATTATTCCAACCTTTTAAACACATTCAGCTGAAATTCAGCATCTTTTCTCCAGAGTCAGGACGTCAAAGCTCAGAGCATCAAAGCCTGAGTGAAATAAAATATTAGCTTTAGCTGTTGTAGGCTAACCGATTTAGCAAAGAGGGACTGGAAACCACAAAAACCTGGGGAGTGGTGCATCTTTGCTCAGTCTTTGTGTTGATGCTGATCCACTTGTGTTAGCGAACATGCTAATCAGACGATTGAGCAGCTGTCAAAGTTAGCTTACCTAGCTAACTGCTAACTACATAAACTGATCAATATAATGATTAGTTTAAAGGATCTGTGACCAATTCTACTGAGAGGGACACAAACACAATCAACAGACCATCCAACATGGCTGCCACAAAGAAGCCGCTCTCCTCCCTGTTGTTCTTCACTGCTTTGACATTTTCTGTTGTTCAAACCCACATTTTCTCACACAACGGTTACACATGTCAACAAATACACATGTCAACAAATACACATATCTACAAAGACGCTGTGGGTCGGCATTTTGTCAGTGTTGGTGAAAACCACATATCTAATTTTTATGGCCTTTTTTTATATTTGCAGATCAGTTGAAGAGCCACAAGCTTCACTGTGGGGGTGAGCAAGTCTTCGAAACCTGTTGTGTTTATGAAACCCTCTGAACAAACCTGATTATCTGGAAAAATGGTGAGTTAAAAACAGATATTTGTCCATTTTTGGAATAAAACAGACACAGTATTCATCAAGATATTCAAATCCAAATTGTTATTGATGCTTTGTGTCTTTTTCTGATTTCTACCAAACATCATCCACATTAAAAAAACAAACAAAAGTTTTTAAATAATGTCATAAAAAAGATTAAATGAACCCTTAAGTTTCTGATGACGCTGCTTTAGTTTTGATTTTCAAACAACCAGAGGGGACGTTAGTGTGTCTGTGAAGACTATTGGTCAGATTTCTCGGTCAAGAATCTGTGTTCGGATGGGCCTGAGGAGTCTTACCTGCCGGGGGAAACACCGACACGAGGACCAGCAGGCCAGATATCCACGTCTGGAGCTCCATCCCAAACCGGTTTCCCCAGAACACGTTTCTTATTCTTCAGCCACCAACGTCGACGTGAGACGACTGAACCAAACTTCTGTCTTCCTCTGTCGTCTTAAAGTGGAACAGGAAGTGGTTAGGAGCTGCTCTGCCAGGTGACACACACACACACATTCTCTACATATACGAGTCTTTCTCCCACACATGAACACAGTCTTTGTGCATATGGAAAAAGAAATTAAGGTTTTCATGTTTGTTCATTTGTTTTTTGATGTTTCAGCTGCTAAATCTTAAAAATCTTAACTGAGGAGGAGGTTTAGCTTTGAACTAATCACTGTGTTAATGTGCTTCGTTTTGTTGTTTATACAGAGTTTTATCACTTTTAAAATAAGACTTCCTTTTTCAAATGAAGATTAGATTCGGGCCACAAAAAAATCTGGCTCGACTTTAAATAAAGTTTTGAATATTTCAACATCTGCAGGAAGTAATTTGACATTTTTTCCTGCTCTTTTGACCCCTGAAAACTTCCTCTTAATCTAGTAGTATAAGAAAGGTCTAGGTTCTGTATTAATGCTATGACAGTATCAAAGCCTCAGTCCACAGAGAAATGCACACAGCCTGTATTCAGAAACTGAGCCTTAAAACCAGCCATCAGGACTTCTGGAACTTTGTGATGTCACAACAAAGCAGTCACCAAGCCCTGCCCACCTGGACCCACCATCCAACATTGCAGGATTATTTACCTGAAATATGCTATATTTTTATTGGATCACTCAGAAGACAGTCAGCCAATCAGAAGAGAGGTTCAGAGTCTCTCTTTAAGACTTTTACATTTTACCACTGAGGCTCGAACACACAAATCCAACATAATCTTGTTCTTGTTGGGTCATAAAATGAGCTAAATCTCTTTGTAATAAGTACCTGTCAACACAGCATGCTATCTTGTTTCTCTACCAAAAGGTTACACAACACAGAGTGTTTAAAAACTGCACACAAGCCTGGAAAATATACACAATACAAATGCTTCTGTTTTCCTGAAGGTTTGGTCTTTAAACATTTTTCTTGTACAGTATGTGTTACACACACACACACACACATATATATATATATATATACATATTCATGGGCAAAACTCCACAAACTTCCACATATGTAGAAAAATACAACACAGAGGAGGGCCATCTGTTTTTGTAACACAAAACTTTATTTATACAAATCATCCATTAATAATCTCATTGAAAAAAAAAAACAATTCCACAGCAAAGCCTTAAAGTTATTATGAGGGCAAATATTTGAAGAAGCAGAAAATCTCTGAGAATAAAAAAAGGTTTAAGGCATCAAAGTTATTGAAATTAACTCAGTCAGCTAACAGCCTGCCAATGGCAAAGACTCATGGGAGATGTAGTTGTTAAAAGTATAACGAAGACGTAATAACTCTAATCCTAAATAAATATATTCATTGTTTGGGTTTTTCTTGTAGTAAGAAGCCAGTTTAGATGATTATTACTTTCCACCAATAAAATCCTCTATTTTATTGCGTATTATGATTATTGCTGTTGACTGTTTTAAGTGTCTTTACTGGTGAGACAAATTGTTAATATTATTAATAATACTTAAAAAGATTAATTTTTACTCTGTTTGTCTGTAGTGAAGTTATAAAGTGCAGTTTGTTGTCACAGCAAAGACAAGAACAAAAAGTGTCAAACCACACACCTTAAATCTTTGTTTTACTGAATGGAGTTTTGTGTGTTGAGCTGCACGGAGACTCAAAACTCAAAAACTCAAAGAAAGAAAAAGAAAAATATGTTGAAGTTGAAGTGTTTCCTGTTCCAGTAAATGTGTGAAAAGGTGCTGATGTACATTTCTTTCATTTCATTGTGATATTTCCACATTTACAAAGGAGGAGGTGAAAAGTGAATCAGCATAGTTTAGTTTTTAGTGTGACTGTTACTGAATATATAATTACATTCTGAATGTCTCCTCCTCTGTTTGAGTTCAATTATCTGTACCGTGGCTCCCTTCAGTGGTCACACTCCAACACTGCAACTGTCATCTTACACACCTGACAGTGTTTCACACACCTGTGCACACATATATAATCACTCATTTATCATTTCTAACTTTGACCAGCAGCTCTGACAGTCAGTGGTGCTTCCTGTACGGTGACGCCTGGAAATATTCCTCTGGAGTGACGGTCTTCACCCCACCAAAATAATCCAACACCCACACCTGAAACACAGAGGAGGGATGGGTATGTTAACTTGACTTCCTGCCGTCTGATTGGCTGAAAACAGTGATGATGTTTGAACCTGATAGAGTGCTGGATACTGAAAATTAACATCTGATTAAATGTTTAAAAAAATACATGGTGTTTGGTTGGTTGGGGTTCTTCAGTTTGTTGAATGTGCTTCTGATCTACTTGGCCACATTACTGCAGCAGTACTGCAATAGCAGTGAAAGCAGTAGTAGTACTTGTAGTAACAGTAGCAGTACAGTAGCAGCTGCAGTACTTGTAGCCATAGCCATAGTTGTACTGGCAGTGGTAGTACTAGCAGTAGTCATCGTAGTAGTAGTAGTAGTAGTAGTACCTGTGTGATGTTGAACTTGGCGAAGAACCAGTTGTGATCGGACGGCCAGTCGATCATCTCCGGGTGTCGACTGAACAGAGCTTTCTTTGCAAACTCCGCCTCCGTCCCGTTCACCTGGACACAGGGGGGAGAGGAGGGGGTCATGTGACTGCCCAGACTGCACCACCTGGACACAGAGGTGGTAACAGGTGTGTGTGTGTGTGTGTTTGTACCTCGAGCACAGATCCAGACAGGATGATGTGGGCACAGAGCGGACTCTGAGGGTCGAAGCCCTGCTGTCTGCAGTAATCAGTCTGAGCCAGAGACATGGACAGAGACGCCTCAGGGTTCACCTGCAGGAGGAACAGGTGTGATTACAGATCCGCGCTGCGACCCCTGGTACTCTGTGTTCAGAGTATACAGAAGAAAAAACACGGCCGGTTTCATCAGTGAAGAGTCGGATTTCATAAAACGACTGATTCAGTGATGATCATCCTGAACTCACGTCATTCAAACACTGAGCAGAGACCAGAGCACGTCTGAAAGCATCACTCTGAACTTTGACCCCTCCGCTTTAAGACACAGAAGTTTGACATAACTTTTACAACTACATACTTTTCAATGACTTTGTCTTTTCAGGGACTTTAAATCATTAACAGACTGATAAAGCTCATGCATCTCATATGTTCTGTATGTTCCTGCTGTCATGTGACAGACGAGACCACGAGACCATGTGACTTTAACTCCAAAACTGCTGAGTCACTCTGTAAAAAGTGCTGCATCATGATAAGAACTCTGCTGTTGCATAAATCATTTTCATAACAGTGCAACTGTGTTGTTTGGCAGAAGTCAACTTTTTTTTATATGTGAAACTCAAATAAAACTTCTAAACATCTAAATTAGTGATTAAACATATTGGATTTCTTTCATTATAAATAGCTCCAAACACATTAAAGGGAGACTAAACTAAAGCAACATTAAACACAAAAATTCACTATTAGAATATCTACTGTTATTGCAGGATTATTAAGAACATCAAATACTGCAAGATACACTTTTTCTTTATCGTTTAATACCGCAGAGAACAGTATTATAGATGGAATGGAGAATACAGAAATGAAAAGAGGAAATCTTAGGTTTGGATTTGACAGCTTCCCTGGTGGTTTTGAACCCTGCGGGCTGATGTTTTAACTTTATCACAGCTCCATACAGATACATAATGACAGCGGTCTGCAGAGATATTACAGAGATAAGAGGTCACTAAGTTTACACTGAGACTGACGATACTTTATGGTGCTGTTAAAAACTACCAACATGCACTCCAGGGCTCCTACCTCCAGGTCCTGCACGGAGATCTCCATGCGGGTCAGGTACATGTAGGGCACCCCGCAGCTGGAGCCCTGCGGCCCGTCGCTGATGGAGAACGCGTTGGAGAACGGCTGCCCCGCCACCGGCTTGTGTGTGGAGATGGTGGCCATGGAGGCCCAGTCGCACAGGTGGGCGACGAAGCGGGCGACCCGGGCTACCTGGTCGTGAGGCGGGATCCGGACCCGAAGGTTGGACGACGGGGAGACGGAGGCGCAGAGAAGGCCGAGGAGGAGCACACACGCAGCCCGCAGAGCAGCGCTCATTGTCGGACGGAGTGTTCCGAGGTCAGTCGGTGAAGCGGATCGGGGCATCGACATATAAACAACATGCGGAGATCCGGTCTGGAGTTTCAGAATAAAAGCCAAACTGACGGTTATAACGTCCGGATCAAATTTCAAAATAAAAGATCACATAATATGTCTATGCTGGGCAGTCAAATAAAATGTGTAGAGTATTTATATCAGCATTTTACTACTTCTCTGGTTTCAAAATAAAAAAGTCAGTTTCAACCAAGGTAAAATACATTGAATAAAATAAAACACCACAAACGTTTCAAAATAAAACAGCCTAAATTAATTTCTTTGATTCTAGTTCTTTTATTTAAAAAAAACAAACAAGTGTACAGAACCGTGATACAGCAAAATAGAAAAAAAAATTATACTTGTGTTGTTTTGACAGCTGGAGCGTCTGAACATGGTTTGAGGGATCACTAGGCCTTGATCGTTCCTTGACCTTTGACATTGCATGCATCACACAGGTTTTCTTCGATGGCGAACTGACCCTGACAACCGTTGCTACCACAGAGACAGGGCATTTCCTGTTTCTGCAGTGAGGTAGTTTGTGTGTTGGCAGAGTAGTTCCAGGTTAACTCAGTGCCGGCCTTCACCACCCTGCACCGAGAAACAGGCAAAAGAGTCATTAACAGCCATGAAAAAAAATCCACAAACACCTGATCCTCCTCTTCCTCACCTGTTGGTGAAGAAGGCGATGATGGGGAATCCGGGGTCGTGGGAGTCGGTGAAGACGTTCTGGATGAACAGGTTCGGCCTGCAGCTGTGCTGTAGTCAACAGAGGTGGGGTCAAAATAAGGAGACAGCGTTTAACATCAAACTTCCACATTAAAGCTGTAATTTATCAGTGACTTACTCCTTAATTTAATTTGAAGGTGTATTATTAAACTTGACATTACTACAATTCAGTTGACATTTCTAAAAATAAACGATAAAATAATTGCTTATTTCTTTTTTTATTAATTGTGATTTTTTAAAATTGTAAAACCAATATTAAACTAATAATGTTACAACTTTATTCTTAAAATCTCCTAGGAGTGACGGTCAAATCTCTCTTCTCTCTTTATTTTCTATCTGTTCTGTTTCAGCTTTTTGGTTTCAGTCGTCTTACGTTGATGAAGCGGCTCACGTTTCCCTCCTTGCTGGCGTCCAGCAAATAAACGTCCTCCATCATCGCTGCTCTCTTTAAACTCTTCTTCTCTTCTTTCGTCTCCATCTCGCCGTGAACCGCTGCCGCCGCCACAGGATTGGTTGTTGTTGTGGCAACTCTCTCCTGAGATTGAGACTGGTCACCTGACGGACAGTATCCATTCATTTCAGTGTTGTTCTGCCACATTTAGTAATGTTGTATCCTCTAGAAAAAAGTTAATATTTCACAAGAATCAAGTCCAAAAGAACTCTGATGTTAGAATAAGTGACATGATGAGAACAAATTGTCATTTGTCTAAAAAAAAGTCAGACTTGATGAGAATTTTCCAGGTGAGGGTAGAGGTCTATTTCAGTGACTTCCTGTTTTGTCTGTACCTGCTGAAGGCGACGGCGGCTCAGGACCTCCCACCAACACCGTCTGACCCTGACGACACAAAACATGATGATGTAGTTTCTGAGTTCAACACATGAGAAACTGAATCCACCCGTTTTCATTAATGACTCACGAGACCAGCAGCCTCTGGTCTGATCTGAACCTGGTCTGTGTCCTGGGGTGTGGCGGTTGTGGTGTTGCTGTCGGCGGGTCTCTGGATCACCGGGACATGCAGGGGGGGTGAGGTGGGCGGGGACCTGGGTGGCGGAGTCTCCAGCAGCTTGCGCCGCCCCTCGAGGACCGGCGGGGCCAGCCACTCGGTGACGACCTCCACCTCGTCGTCTGACGGGAGCTCAGCCCTCGTCAGCTTTGGGGGCGGGGGCTCGGCCGCACTCTGGACCCTGTGCAGGATCACACCTAAACAAACCGTATGTAGTACTTTTTTAAACAACCTTAAGTTCAGTTTTGATGGTTTGAATCTTTAAATGTCGACGTCGTCTCACCTGCATAGATGCATACAAACGTGCCACGGTCCAGGTCGTCACGGCAACGAACACCCCATCCCCGGTCTTCTGTCTGGAAAACCTGGAGCCGGACTCTGATCCCTCTCTGGACAAGCCGGTTCTGACAACGAGCCCGATCACAGCCGCACCACGGACCACACTCATACAGCCTGACACACACACACACACACACACATTTATTTATCAGAGGATTCCACCACCTGTTTGTTTGTTCAGCTCATCATTGTGTTTTAAATGAGTTTTTAAACATTCACAGATGAACGGATCATAAAATCATCAGCTGCAGCTCCGGGCACTGAGCTGCGTCTTTAACCGTCCTACCCTGAGGGTACAGGCTGATTCAGCCGGTGATGGGTGTAGTGGCGCCCTCCTCTGGTCATTGCGATGCAGGCGCAGCTCTGTGCGTCGGTGCAGCCGTCGGTGCAGTCGCAGCAGGTGTCGAACAGCGTGGGGCCGCGGCTCAGGAAACAGCCGTGCGGCCAGCGGTCCCTCCTGTAGCGGAAGTCAGCGGGCCGGGCACCGCCCTCCACGGCACAAAGCTCCACTGGCGTAGGCTCCAAGCCTCGGCTCAGGTCCACCTCTGGAGACCGTGGGCCTGGCATCACAGGGGGGTCCAACCGAACAGAGGGGTTAAAGGTGAAGAAGTCCACCTGGAGGAAAAAGAAAAACACATTCATGTTTATCGTTTGGTCAAAGTTTCCTGACAGTCTCTGAAGGCGTTGTAATAAATCAGCTGACCTGCAGGACGTCATAGCTCTCTGTAGCCACCAGGAAACGCATCACGTCGTCATGGTTACGGAGGCTCAGGCCACATGGCACTTTGTAAACGACATCCCAGTCCTCTACACCTTCTTCCTCCGCCTCCTCAGAGACCACAGGCTCCAACCCTTCGCCGTCCCAGGCCCCAGCCCCTCCTGGTGACGTCAGCGGCATGGCGCTCAGCCTCTTAAAGCCACAGAGCAGTGGCACCTTCAGAGGGTTCTGCCCCCAGAACAGAGGCATGGAGTGGGACATGCTGGACAGACTGGGGAGGCAGGCCTGGAGGGAGAACGTCTCATGTTGACTGTATCAGGCTTTCAGAGGGCGGAGTCACAGGTGAGCAGCACAGTATCAGTCCAATCAGGTACTCTCTTTTACCGTGTGAAGAGAACAGCATTACCTTGCAGCAGGGGTGAAGTCGGTACTGCAGGTGGACGGGGGCCAGAGGAGGCAGCAGCTCCTTTCTGCCTGGGGGGGGCACTGCAGAGCTGGACAGACCATTAGAGGGAGGAACGGGGGAGGTAGAGGGGGAGGAGGAGGGGCTGAGGTGGGAGAACTCAGCCGGCAGCAGCTCACCTGTGCAGAAAAACACAAAAAACAAGCACGTCAATACATCCTGACGTCACTGTCACAGCAGACCTTCAGTATAAAAGTCTGTTTACCTGAACCGATGACCACCTGGACCACGGTGGAGTCCTGACTGAAGACTGGAGCAGACAAGTCCAGAGTCTCCAGCACCTTCAACGCCTGGACCAGCTCTGATTAACAAACAGCACAACAGGAAACACCAATAAGAGCCTGTTTATTCAACGGAGGAAGAGGTTAAATTAAAAGTCCCACCTTTGTCTGTTGCCGTGTTCTTCTTCAGGACTCTCTTCAGGTGATTCAGATACTCAAAAACCTCATTAAAAACCTGATCCACATCCTCCTCAGCCCAGAACGTCTTGGCCCGTTCTGAAAAACACAGCAGGTCAAGTTCTCATTATTACTAAGGACAATGATTATTGTCTGATTACTTTATCTGTAAAGTAGCAACGATCAGTCGATTAACTGATTGCATCAGTATCAGTTCTACTCTAGGGAACAGCCTGTTTCTGTTTTCATTTTGCCTTATAATGATAATAATAATAATAATTATTATTATTACTGACGGTACAAAGGAAAACTAACTTCCAGTCCTGCATTGAAGCTCTGACCTCATGTTTAGTTCAGTTCCAGCCTCATCAATCTGAATGGATCAGCTGGGTGAACTCATGCTGCTCTGAGGTGATGGATCAATGTGTTATAACCTGGTTATAACCTGCAGATAAGAGGCACTATATGGCCAAAAGTATGAGGACACTGTGACTCAACTCTCTGTGTTATCTTAATTCAAGCAGTCAGGTTTTTGAAGCCTTTGACACGGTTCATTTTAGCTGCTTTGTTACAGCGAGTCCACATCACTAAATCAGATATTGTTAAACCCTCCTCAGTCTTGTGAACCCCGGCATTAGATCAAAACATCTCTTCTTACCAACATCTTGTGCATCTGACGCTTCTTGCATTTCGAAGGGAGACAGGAGCGTTAGCCTGCTAGCACTGAGCTAGCTTAGCCCACTCAAATAAACACAAACGATTTAACGGCGCGAGCAGCTCAACAAATGAACCAACCGATCTGATCAAAGACAAATTAACACGTTTGATTTAACTTTACCTACATCTTGACTAAATCGAATATAATTTTCATTCATTCAGCCATGTCGTAGCTCATTTACGACTTCAAGCTAACCACTGTTGCTAAGCGCTAATTCGCGCAACATAAATGCAGCAATATCATTTAAAAGTACTTTTAACTACTTATTGAAAATTCAACTTCAAGTTAAAACTATTTACGACCATCGACTTTCAACACTCGTAGATGAACTGCTTTATGGCTCCGCGATAACTTGGTCCCTAACGGCCACCGTAGTGTGACTTCTGGAAATTCTTGCCTTGTTTTTGTCTTCCAGCCCCCCCCCCAACAAAAACCAAAATAACAGTGGAGACAGAGAGGCATTCACAAATTACAACATTTATACATAAAACATTATAAATCAACAAAATTAACTAAACCAACATAAATACGTAATGAGGCAAAAAAAGCGGTCAAGGAAAGGAGAAGGAAACATGTATCTGTTAGTCACAGTCTTTCTGTTCAAAGATAAATGAATAGTTTCAGGATTAAATCAGAAAAGTTTAAATAAGACAAGTTTTCTCGAGCGGGTTTGCCTGGAAGGCCCAGCTCAGGGCAAAACACGATTGCCTTACTTTTTGAAATGACCTACATAGGCCACCGTACTACCTAACCGGTTACGAAATGTCAATATAAACATTTTTTAGGAGCTTTCACACTTTGTAAGGTACTAAATAGAACATTATGTGGAACAGTCGCCTGTCAGGAAACGTTTTCCGGCTGCCACCAGTCTGAACGGGAGGTCTGCGTGTTGTTAGTTGGAGGTCAGTCACTTCCTGGACTGTTTTGTAATAACGAACTTATGCAAGTTTAGATGAACCATCATTAACAGAGCTGCTGCAGAACAACTGGACCTACGACAGGTGAGGAGACGGATTTTTACCGGGATTTTAACGTGAAGTTCTGATGGACCGCTGCATGTGCAGCTTCTCCAGACTGTGAACCTGCTCATGTTTTATCATTTCTCTTCTGCCATCGAGCTGAGTCACTCGACAGGTAGAGGCAGATGTGCAAGGACTAGCTGATCCATCGAGTAGTTGTACAGAATGTTCATAATATAAGAATCTCATCAAATTCAGCAGCTTTGCTTTACAGAATTAAATAGCAAGAACGAAGGATAAAAGTATCATCCTTGTATATAAATACACTACAATAAAGAGTTTAACAACAGAATAGCAACATAATGAGCCACAACATTACAGGAACAGAACTCGGTCATGAAGGCCTCAAATACACAATAAAATAATAATAAAATGAGATTTCACCAATAAAGAAACAAAACAAACTACCCAGTCATCATTAAACCTTTGGGAACAGTATCGTGACTAGAGGAGAAAACAGTTAAAATCAGTAATTAAATATGCAGCTATTAAAATGTGAGACGTGTGTGAATTACTGAGCGAAGGCCTCGATAAACTATCACTATCTAATCGTTTCAACTCAGGATGAAAGTTTTTATTTTTCCGTTGTTTGTCACGTTTCCCTCCCCAGGTGAGATGTCTCAGGTGCGGCGGTCGGTGAGCGAGGCCTTGTGGGGGATGTGTGCGGCTGACTCCATGTCCATGCCGGTCCACTGGTACTACGACATCCATGACATCAGGAGGGACTTTGGAGGCTGGATATCAGGATTCAACCCGCCCAGAGACAGACACCCGTCCAGCATCCTCACCCTCTCCAACACTGGTACCACCCTTTAATGGAGCTGTAGGGTCCTGGAAAGTCCTGGAAAATCACAAAACCAGAAGCTGGGACAATGAGTTAAAGTTCCTGTTTGTTGTGTGTGGTTGTGTGTTGCAGCTGGTAGCGGTCGGACCGCCTGGTCATCTGGAGCGAAGCGGGCAGATGTGGTTGGTAACGTCATCCTCCACCATAAACTGAACCTGTGGAAGTCCTCCAGAGGCTCGGTCCACTATCACCAAGGTGCTGCTGGTTTCCAGTTTTACTCCATGTTGAATCTACATCAAGTAGTTTTAGTTCTCCCCCATTGTGCAGTTTTAATGTCTCATTGTTTCTGAAATTAAAGCAAAGAAGAAATAATCGTTTGGAGAACCTTCTTCGATCTGTGCTGATGTTCAGGACAGTAGAGCTGAAGTCTGTCTGTGTGTCTGCAGGTCTTCAGGCCGGTGATAACACCCTGAACGTCCTCTGTTCCCTCCGAGCGGCTCGCTTGCTTGTCGGCGGAGGTTTCACTGATGTTTCTCAGCGGGACGCTCGAGCCGCTGTGCTGTCAGACTACGTCCACTTCCTGACCACGCCCGGCACCCACAACGACACCTACGCCGAGTCCTTCCACCGCTCGTTCTTCGCTGACTGGCAGGAACACAAACCAACCTCGCCCAGTCAGGTGAAACAAACGCACCCTGTCACATTCCAGCTGGTTTAACGTCCACATGTCCTCTGTGTTCACGGTGTCCTCTGGGTCTCTCTGTTCTCTTTGTTCTCCAGGTTCTGACGTTTGCAGAAAAACGCTCCAAACACAAGCTGAGCTCCCCGTTCCCTGATGGCCAGCTGGACGCCATCGGCTGCCTTCCCATGAGCCTCCCCTTCATCCTGCTGTCGGCCTCAGCCAATGAGGAGCAGGCTGTGAGTGTCATGATGCAGGCGTGTGTTTGGATTTAACACAGTGTGGTTGTGATGTTGGACAGAGACGCGGTTTAACACACTGTTCATCCATCGACAGTCAAATGAAGCTAATTCTCTAAAACTCATGAGAAACATGAACAGAAACGTTCAGAGAAGGAAAGATTCAGATTCAGGGTCTGGAAACTTCAGGATTCAGGTCTCAGGTCTCTCCCTCCGGCCTCTGTCCGCAGGTCTCGGCAGCAGTCGACTTCGTGAAACTCACCCATCCTCACCCCAAAGTGCCAGAGTACGTGTCGATCTACAGCCGGGCGCTGCACGCTGTGCTGGGCGGGGCCAGCGTCCGTCAGCAGGCCGAACACGCTCTGAGGAGACTGGACGCCTGGGACACCTGCCAGAGCTACAGCCGCAAGGCCGCCAGGTGAGACTGTCCCAGAACCAGCCAGGTGTGGGGTCAGGTGTGACGCACAACACAGTCCAACTTGTTATTGAAATGAGGAATAAGTGAAGATTGTGACTCTGACCAGACATCTGAGGTCAGTGAGTCTACTTCACTCTTCTCAATCTCTATTAAACTCAGTGAAACGGCACTTCCTTCATGCATTTCACATTAAAAGCCTTTCAGAAAAGGAATGGAATGAAACCTCCTTTTAATTATAATGCGAGGACCTTGAATATCTGAGAGACTGATCCTGAATCTTGTATATTTGTATCAAGAAACGGTTTGTGTTGTGTGTGTTGTAGGTTTCCTGTGTCCTCTGAGGAGAGACTGAAGGTCCATCAGAGCGCTGTGAACTACCTCGGTCTGGCCTGCTACACTAAAGGTCTGAGTCCAGGGGATCACTGCAGTTATTTCATGATTTAATGACTTTATTCTAAGTGTAAAGTCTGACCTGTGTGAACCAACAGGAGCTCTGTCCAGCATGTTCTACCTGGCTCACGAGTTTCACGACGACCCCAGAGGAGGAATCCTGGCAAACACCAACTGTGGAGGTTCGTACACGAGACGCGTCGGACGTTCACTTTTCAGTCAAGATCAGAACAAAAGTGTCAGAGAAACACCAGAGAATGAAAAGAGACTTTGTTTCATTTTACATTTAATTATCAGCACATTAATACTGATACTTCAGCAGAACACTACCACAGGAAGTACTTTTACTGTGACACTAACAACAGGAAGTACTTTTACTGTGACACTAACAACAGGAAGTACTTTTACTGTGACACTGTAACAACAGGAAGTACTTTTACTGTGACACTGTAACAACAGGAAGTACTTTTACAGCTGTATTTGTCATTCCGGTGTTGTACCTGTGTGTGTGTGTGTGCCCCCCCCCCCTCAGGTGAGAACTGTAACCGTGGGACGGTGCTGGGAGCCCTGCTGGGGGCGGGAGGGTCGTACATCGGTGCCGCCATCCCACAGGAGTGGAAGGAGGAACTGAGAGACGCCCAGGACTTCATCCCTGACATCCTGAAGGAGATGGCGTGAGAGCGGGGGGGGGGGGGCTGCACTGACAAAAAAAACCAGCACCGCAGCTTTAAAAGTTCACTACCTGTTTGTCTTCCTGTTTACAAACTCCATAATTACATTACATTTTTTGATTCTAATTTTTATTTTTTATTTAAGAATAAATCCTTGTTTGTTTTTTCATTACTTCAGTTTTAATGTCACATTTTTGTTTTGTTGTTTGATCACATATGGAATCAAAAAGCAGATTATCAGTGGAAATACTTCAAACTTTCCTGCAGATATTATGAAGATGTTAAGGTTGAAATAATGATCTAAGCTATAAAATGTGTTTGTAGTTTTTCTCTTATTGTTTTAATGACTTCACCAGTTTGAAGCAGCACCAGCTCATGAAAAATAAAATCTGTGTTCAGAATCTGAAGCGTCTCACTGTATCTGCACTCATTTTTCACTTGAATTTTACATTAATAATATTCTACAAAATCAGCAGTTAGCAGCAGTTTTGATCTATCTGTGTATTGTATTGTATTTGATTAAATCTTTGAAGTGAAAAGACATAAATACAAACCCTGCAGCAAACAGACACAGTTACTGTAACGGGCTCATTTTAATGTGTGTTTGCTGCAGCTCTTGGATTCTCTGCTTTTTAACTAAATGTGAAACTTTCACATAGAACTGTGACTTGGTTCTGATTGGTGCATGGAGGAATTTGACAACAGGTTTTCCCGCCCACTTCAATCCAGTGACAAAGGACAAAGACAAACACTGGTGTTTCATGTGGGAAATAACAAACCTGATCCAGCCCTGGCAGGAAGTCGTGTTACTGTGGGACTCGGCTGTTGGGCGTGAGGCTCGTGCAGAGACCAGGTTGAACAGGCGACGGTTCAGAGCACACACTGTCTGAACTGTGGATTGGTGGTTGTCAGAGGGCTTCTGTGTTTTCACCGTGTCTCTGACCTTTGATCAGTTCAGAACAAACATGGCGTCTGTCAGCGGAGAAACGAGGCGACTCTTCATCCTACGACTCCTCATAGTTTCTATCCCAGCATGCACTGGGCTTCCTGGAGGTCAGTCCTCGGTTTCTTCTTCATCTTATCCTCCTCCTCATCGTCTTCTTTCTTGACTTTCATCCTTCTGAGTCCACAGTGGTTCGCTTCTTTCCACTGTCAAGTTCTGTGAGGACTAACGTTCTGCTTAGCACGCTAAAGTCACATCAGCTAACTCATAAATAACAAGGGTGTTTTTCTTGTTCTTTTTTATGGTTCAAATCTGTTTTTTAAATTAACTGATCAACTTATCGTCCCATAAGCTGCTGAACTAAGCTAACAAACTACTGAATTTGCTAACTGACCTTTAGCTAGCTTTATTTTCACATAAATCAAAATATTCCTCACATTCATTTTGCCGCAAACTGATGTTTATAACTACCTTTATTCTGACCACCCTGTACTTTCCTATGAAACAGGTGTGTTTGTGAGCAGACCTGAGGCCAGTGTCTTCCTGCGGCGCAGTCGTCGGGCGAACTTCCTGTTGGAGGAGTTGAAGCAAGGTAATCTGGAGCGGGAGTGTCTGGAGGAGAAATGTTCCTACGAGGAGGCCAAGGAGATCTTCGCCCTACCACAACAGCTGGTCAGTCAGGATTCAACCCTTTCACGCTTCACAGTCGTTATCTTGTCATTAACACGTGTGTTCTCCTTTTTTCAGGAGGCCTTCTGGAGGACGTACACAGGTACTGGGATTCAACCTGCAGGATGACGACCTTTAGGGTTGATAAGATTCATTTAAGCTCAGGAAAAAAAACATCATCTTCAGTCTGTGCAAGTGTTAAAAAGTCTTTGCAACTTCCCATTTACAGCGGTGGACCACTGCCTCTCGTCTCCCTGTAAGAATGGAGCCACCTGTACTCGCCATATTGACACCTATGTCTGCAAATGTCCACCTGGTTTCCATGGACGCAACTGCGACAAAGGTAGAGACCATGAACGGCCGAAACATCTCTGCGTCTCTGTTGTGATCAACTAAGTTGTGGTTTTCGCCTGTTTTCCTCTTTGCAGTGCGTCTGACCTCCAACGGCTGTCGCTACAGAAACGGAGGATGTGAACATTTCTGCAGAGAGTTTCCGGATCGTTCCTACATGTGTCTCTGTGCTCCAGGATACAGTCTGGACCAGGACAACAGCACCTGCCTACCTCAAGGTCTGAGCATGTAAACCACAGTGTTCCAGTTTCATCGTCATCCTAACAATGTTGTAGACCCACACCACTAGCATGAATACCATGGTCACCGCCTTCTTTTAATTACCCAGCAACCACTTACTAAACTGCCTGCAAAACCATAGCAACCACGTAGCATGCTTTGTTTGGTGCCATGTAAGGCTGCAACCACCAGTTCTTTTCATGACTGAATAATCCTGATTTATCGTTTTGTCTTCAAAACACAGGAAAACAGTAAAAAGTAAAAATAATCACAGATGCAATCACCAAGCAATACACCACAAACTACAGTTAAGATGTTAGCAATCACATAGCAGCCACATTATGATGCCCTAGCAACCAGAACCTCATCATGGAAAGCTAAAGTGCCAACATAGCAACTACTTGGAACTGTACTAGAAACCACTGCGAACACGACAGTAACCAAAACTGGACTGAAAACCTTGTATACCACACTAACTCCTCAGCAACCACTTAACAACCAAACCCAAAAACTACTTTGATACGAAACATTTGCTACCCCTATAATCGAAGAAACATGTGTCTCCCTGGTCCAGATGATGTTCCCTGTGGAAGACCACAGATCCACTTTAGCCCCAGGGTTGTGAACGGGAAAATCTGCCCCAAAGGACACTGTCCATGGCAGGTAAGTTGTTGGCAGGTAAGCATTGATTCCAGTCCTACAAACCGGTGTAGGAAATATCCCACCAGAATATTTAAAGGAAAGGACATGAAGATCTGTAGTCTCACTCCCAGGTCCAGTCATCTCCTCATGTAGATGGTTGGGTTTTTTGTGCCCAGGTTTAGAGAGTCCACCTCAGCAACACCACAATAAAACTCAGCCGAATCAAAATTAGTAAACTGACATCAGAGAAAGTAACGAGGCCCTTTAATGTTCCAGTTCCAGTTACTCGTACTTCAGTAAAAACAAGCTCCAACTTTTCATCCCAGATATTTGCAGAAATCTCAAAACCTCGGTGCTTTAAAGTGAAACTTTGTGATTTTGGTGAACGGACCTTGAACACTGAGCCTCTGCGTTTGAGTTGATTCTGAAACTGAAGATGAATCTGCAGCGAGCCACAGTCCTCGTCTGCCGCCCAGATTACACCCTGGAGATTAATTGAGGATGATTAAAGACACAGTATGTGATGAAGACCCTGCGTGTGTGTTCAGGCTCTGCTGACTGAAAATAATGAGTATATCTGCGGAGCCATCGTCCTGTCAGATCAGTGGATTTTAACTGCAGCTCACTGCGTCTGGAGAAAACCTGTCGCCATCTTCCATGTCGTCGTCGGTAAGAGGATTTCTCTTCCTGTTTTTCTGTTTCTATAATGAATAAAACACTTTCACTCGACTCCAGTTGGGACTTTTTTATTTAGTATATTCGTGTGTTTAGTATATTTATACTGTATGTTTGATTTATGTATCAGCAACTCTTGGTTTTTAACAGTGATGTTTGTCGTCAGGCAGCTTTTCATTCAAATATCACATAAACTGAGGTGAGCTGAATTCGATGGGATTAATGAGTAAATGACTGATTAGGTGAATGATTAATTCTTAAAAATGGACATAATTTGTGATTATTTTTCCTTCTGTTATTAATGAAATGAAGAGAATGAAAAGAAGTGCTGTCCCTGTACAGGTGAACACGACCGGAAGGAGGAGGAGAAGAGCGAGCAGAGGCGGCGGGTGGTCAAAGTGGTGATCCACCCCGGTTACAACCAGTCCAGCTCCGACAGCGACCTGGCCCTGCTGAAGCTTTACCGCCCGGTCAAACTGGGGCTCTATGTGGTGCCCATTTGCCTTCCCGCCCAGAACAACACCTTCATCAGGACACTGGCGACTGTCCGCCACTCCACCGTGTCCGGTTGGGGCCGCCTGGCGCAGCACGGTCCCCCCGCCAGATTCCTCCAGCGGCTAGTGCTGCCGAGGGTCCCTCTGCAGGAGTGTCGCCAACACACCAATCTCAACATAACCAGGAACATGCTCTGCGCCGGGTACAGGGCCGGCGGTCAGGACGCCTGCGAGGGCGACAGCGGCGGTCCTCTGGTGACACGCTACAAGAAAACCTGGTTCCTGACGGGCGTGGTGAGCTGGGGGAAGGGCTGCGCCAATGAGAACCTGTACGGCGTCTACACCAAAGTCAGCAACTTCCTGGGCTGGATCGAGGAGATGAAGTCCACCGGCTGAGACGGCTCCGAGTACGGAGACCTGTGCAGTGACGGATCATCAGAGCTGCAAACAACAGCTTTAATGAACTGACTGATTATTTTCTTTACATTATCCAACAGTAGTGAAACATGAAGAACACATGTTAGTTTGTATTTACCAGACTAATGCTGTTTAATTTGTATGTTTTTGTGTTGTCAAATGAAAGACTCAGTTTAATTGTTGTGGGCTTCACAAACAGGATGTGAAGGGATTATTCCTCTCTGTGAAAGGTGGAGTCCTGCTACTGTTAAACACATTATCTAGTCGGAATAAAGAGAAAGTGAAGACTGACACTGACTCTGTGTTTATGTTCAGAGACAAACTCATGTAAATGAACTAGGTATTTTTTTGTGTCCAAGTTAAACACGACAAAGGAAAATACAGAAATATGTTGAGTTGAGTTGTGACTTGTTCTCTGACCCGTGACACTGTGGACACGTCACAAACGGACTGAGCGACTCACTGAGTGTCAGACTGAAGCAGGGACACAGTGGGGTGTATGTCCATCTGCAACATGTGATCAGCTGAGGGGTGGAGGGAGGTGGGGGGGGCAGACTTTGGACCTGTGGGTCCACAGAGAAGCAGCACAGTACTCAGCTCTCTGATGAAGGCAGCTATGTGGCTGAGAGTCTTCTTCACCTCGGTCTTCTTGGTCTGCGGCTGCCAGCCGGCCTCAGGTGAGGACACCTCTGTTCATTAACATGAAGAGTCCACCGCCATGTTAGCAGCTATGCTAATGACATGCTAACATGTTCACAATAACAACGCTCACACGCTAACATCTAGCAGTTCATGTTAGTAGCATGTTAGCGTTCATCTGATGGGAATGGTTGGTCATAAGGACGTTACAATGACGGTGATGATGGGTCAGTGTTGACATCGTGACTGATGAGTGTGTGTGTGTGTGTGTGTGTGTGTGTGTGGGGGGTGGGGGGGGGTGGGGGTGGGGGTGGGGGGTTGTTTGAACCTGCCTTCATCTCAGTTTATCTGACAGTTGTTCAGAGATCACAAACCTCGACCAGAGGAAAAGATTCATCCTCTGGGAATCATGAGTCTCTATAAAAACGTCCTCTCTGTGTGGTAGTCTTTCTGGACCCAGATCGAGCCCATGGGGTCCTGGTCCGGACTCGGAGGTATAACTCGGGCTGGTTCGAGGAGCTGCAGATGGGAGACCTGAAGAGGGAGTGTCTGGAGGAGAAGTGTTCGTACGAGGAGGCCCGGGAGGTGTTTGAACACACCGAGACCACGGTCCGAGTCCACAGAAACACACCTCTGTTAGAAACAACACACACTACTCTGTGGTTAAGATGTTTTATATGTTGGACTAGATCAGCAGAAGAGCTCAGATTATATGTAAAATGTAAAAGTCCTCCGAAGACCAGATCGGCCCATTTCGGTCCAGCCTTTGGTCTATGGCAGCTGTGAAGGGCCACACCTTCGTAGATCAGGTCCTCTGTAGGATGTGGCCCCTGACACAACTGCTGTCACCTTGATAAGATTGGATTTAACTACAAACTTAGATTACAGTGTTCTGGAGATGTTGTCCAACACATTGTGGCACGTAAAGGATGAAAAGTCGATGATATTCATTTGTAAATTTTCTGTCCGTAATTTTTTGTGTTTGTTTCCTTTTTCTTTGATTGAATGAACGACGGCGTCACTGAGGATGATCTGTGGCATTTTGCTTTCTGCAGGATGAGTTCTGGAGGACGTACAACAGTAAGATGATTAATTCCAAACTGCTGCATGAGCCTCATTAAATCACCGCTGTTAAACCAGGTTTCTGCAGGTTCACTGAGACGGTTTTAACATCACATAGAGTGAAATATAACATGTTTCATGGTCATATCAATGAGGGACGGTCAAGTGCATGAATGTAGTATTTATATGATGTTTCTGTCAACACTTCCCAGCTGTACTGAACAATAATTACTAATTGTATCCTGATTAATCACATGACATGAATAACCAGTATGGATGGATTAACCAATTAAAAATAACTTTAATGACCTTCATCATTTTAGTCGAGGTTTAAATAACATTAAGTGGAACGACAGAGGAGACGTTCAGGAGCTTCCCAGACCTGCAGAGACACGTCACTGTGCTATGTGAGCAGCTTCAGATTCACTGTGTCCTGGTCTCAGTCCCAGACAGCTGCAAGTCAAACCCCTGTCTGAACGGTGGCAGCTGCTCCACCCAGGGCTCGTCCTACACCTGCTTCTGTCTACCACAGTTCAGCGGCCTCAACTGTGAGCTGGGTGAGCTAATTACACAAACGTTCCCACCCCTTATTACCCCTGTTACCCTCATTACCTGCTCAGGAGCAGCTTTCAGATCCTCATCCATCATTTCCAAATATCATTTCACCTCTATGCCGACGACTCACAGGTTTACTCGTCTGTCCGATGTGTTGATCTCAGCAAAGTGACTCTCAGTTTAAATGAGTTTGATTCATAGTCAGCTCAGACACTGTTCACACAGGCTGAGTAATGTTACTGGACATGAACATACTGGTGTTTTCAGAGTTCATGGCCGTGCCCAACACCTGCCTGCTGGAGAACGGAGGCTGTGAACACTTCTGTGATGAAGACGGAGGCGCACGAGGAGTAAACTGCTCGTGTGCAGACGGCTACTTCCTGGATGCTGATGAGCGGAGCTGCGTTGCAATAGGTGGGTTTGATTCACTGATGTGATAGATACAAGCTTCAGGAGGCAGACCTGCTACTATATATTCTTGATATCAATCATCTACAGAAAAAACAAAAACTTACTAAATGACGAAATGAGCTTACGTTTGATTTTATTTGTGTTTGTCAGAATTAGAGGATGCCTTTGCAGACAGGTCTCCCTGAACCTGAACCTTTGGACTCTCTGCTTCACTGAACTGTGCAGAAAAGACAGTTTTACAGTAGATGAACTGAAATCCAGATCCAATCCACTACATCACTTTGTGTCCTGTCAGAGTACAGGGACAAATCTGCTTCATATTCTGCTGTTGTGACAAAGTCAACGTTAAAAATGTGGTGTTGTGTTTGTCTGTTTCAGGGTCGATAGCGTGTGGTATGGTGCCCGTCCTGCAGGACGAAAACAAAGCCCAGCAGCTCGACTCTCGAGCTCGAATCGTCGGAGGAACAGAGTGCCCCAAAGGTGAATGTCCCTGGCAGGTACGCTAAAGATAAAGGCACAGTTCATTTACTGTCTGTCCTGTGTCGTTTCTGTACAGCTCATCTTTAACTCAACAGATCTGGTTGTCAGAGGGAGGAAGCATGAAGTCCTGACTGGACTCTGACCTTTGAAACAGAGCTAGACTCCAGTGGAAAGTTTCCAAAGAAAACAGATTTGTCAGGTTTTGTTTTGATGAAGACTCTCAGGAAACATTGCTAAATACTGGACATTTTCTCCAGTGAGGCCAGAGTGAGCTGTGAAAATATCAAATCAGCTTAATCGGCTTAAAATTTTATCAAGCTGATAACAAACCTGTGTGATCACTTTAACTTGTGATTCCCACCATGTTCTCCATGTTTATGGATGTTGTGCATCCTTTTCTACATCCTGAAAGAGAAGGACAATGTGCCCTCCATCATTCCCCAGACACATCGGGTTAAATACAAATGCTGCTGTTTGTTTTTCAGGTTTTGCTCATGTACAAAGGCAAAGGTTTTTGTGGAGGAGTGATTTATAAACCCACGTGGATCCTCACAGCCTCTCACTGCATGGAGAACACAGACGCCCAGTTCCTGAAGGTGGTCGCAGGTACGAATCTCTCCGACACGTGGTGAAAGAAAGGAGACGCCTCCCGTCTTAGAGCTGCTGCTGGGTTTGAAGTGTGACCTCTGAGCAGAGCTTAGACGGAGGTCGTGTGGGACCCGATCAATGAAATCCAGGTGAGCTGAGTCTGAAACTCTGACCCTGCTCTGTGTCCGTCAGGTGAACACAACACGGAGGAGAATGAGGGCACGGAGCAGCTCATCCAGGTTGCTGAGATCATCATGCACGAGAACTACGTGACCCGCACCGCCGACAACGACATCGCCCTCCTTCGCCTGGCGTCACCCATCACCTACACGCGGTATGCCGTCCCAGCCTGCCTGCCGACACGTCCGCTGGCCGAGCGTGACCTCTGGGCCATCAACCTGCACACGGTGAGCGGCTGGGGGAGGAGGGGCGAGAACGGACCAACCTCGCACATCCTGCGACGCCTGAAGGTGCCGCGGATCCGGACGCAGCAGTGCGTAGAGGAGAGCGGCGTGGTGCTCACCAAGAACATGTTCTGCGCGGGATACATCGAGGGCCGCCAGGACTCGTGTAAGGGTGACAGCGGCGGGCCCCTGGTGACGCAGTACAAGAAGACGACGTTCCTGCTGGGGATCGTCAGCTGGGGGAAGGGCTGCGCCCGACCGGGCAACTACGGCATCTACACCCGGGTGTCCAACTACCTGGAGTGGATTCACAACCGAACAGCGACGGCAGGAAACATCACCGAAGCCTCGCTACACAACCTGACAACCTGAGGGGTGGGAGGGGGGTGGCTGGGAGAATAGGCTCCTGGGGGCCTTGTTGTGGGGCCCCTGTTGACCCAGCAGTGCCTCAGAGCTGCCGTGGAAACAGTGTTGATAATCAAATAATCATTTTAGTCATTTCTCAGGCAAAAACTTTCCACGTGAAGAAAGTGACTGAAGGAAACATCTGGTTCAGCTTTAAACTGTGATTCTGTCGACTAATGATGACATCATTTCTCCCACTGCGGCGTCATCTAACGAGGAACATCCACCAATGAGGCTCAGTCTGTGTAACACTGTAATAAATTCAAATTAACTTTCAGCCTGACTCCACCTGTCGTCATCTGTGTGTGTCTGTGTGTGTTATGATGTCATCATTCCAGTCCACAGTGTGTTCATACGGTCTACTTTATGAGCTGTAATCAATAACTTTCTAATCACTTCCTGATACTTTAAAGATCAGTTTTTAAGAACAACAGCTCTTGGGTTGCCAGGTTGTGGGAAATCCACCCCCAGCACAGAAAATATCTGGCCTGGGCCTGTTCAATGATTGATCACATGAAGTGATTGATTATATTAGTAGGAATTATTGGCAGATACAGTTGAGATATAAAGGTCCTGAACTTGTTTCCTGTCAGGGGAGAGTTAAATTAAACCTGTGTGACTGGAGCCTCATTGTCTGACTGACTCCAGTGGAGAAGTGAGGGGCCTCAGGTTTGTTTACTAACCCCGTGTCTTTCTGTTGTTGGCTCTGTGGGTCCAGGCTCAGTGGGCGTGGTCTTCAAAAGCTCCACCTCCTGTCAAAAACCCTCCTCCGGCTTGTTTTGCTGGGTCACTTTGAACACGGGCCAACATGCTGCTGAGGAGCTGCTGCACCGTCGGGATCCTGCTGCTGGGCATCGCTGCTGCTGCAGGTCTGGGCCTCAACGCTTTAACCTTCACTGAGAGATTCACCTGTGAACCGAAGGGACTGAAGGAACCGGGAACAGCTGAGCATGTCAGAGGGAGGGAGAGATAAATCAGTGTTTTACAGATCGTTTATTTCTTAATAATTTCATGAAAGTTTCCTGGAAAGAATCGTGTAGTTTGTTTCAAATGACAGGAAACAGTTGTTTGAGTTTTTTCCTGATGAATCTCTGTGGAGGGAAATGCTCCATTCAATATTTATTCAATATTAGTGACTTATTTATTTATTACTGGAAACTTTGTTTGTTGTTTCACATTTTGCACATTTAGGATTTAGAACTAACAGGAAGTCTCACCTGTAATCGTGGTTCTTTTCTGTTGAGTCTCAGTGAAACTTTATTTTACACATCACATATTTTCCAGCTAATTTCTTGGAAACTTTCTTCATAATTTCCTGAAAAACACGAATACTCTTTTCATTTAACCTAACTGCATCGGCCTGTCGGTAGTTGGTAGTTTACCAACTCATTTTTAGGAAAGTTTCCAGGAAGTTAGCTGCAAATTCCAGGGTGTAAAATAAAAGCGTTTCCTTCTTATGAGTAGGAACCAGTTTTTTTATTGTGATTCATATAATTACACTGTGAATTATATTAATTAATAAATAAGAAGGCGCCTCAGTTTATCCACATTAGCCCTGAATAATAAATGAGATTTTTGTTTCCAGTGTTTGTCGAGAAGCGTGCGGCGAACACGGTGCTGCAGAGATGGCGGCGAGCGAACAGCGGCTTCCTGGAGGAGCTGAAACAGGGGAACCTGGAGAGGGAGTGCATCGAGGAGATCTGCGACTATGAGGAGGCTCGAGAAGTGTTCGAAGACGACGGCAAGACGGTCAGTCGTCGTCCAGATTTACACCACAACCACCCTCACCTGGTGGAGAGGAGGGTTGTGACTCACTTCCTGTATAAATGACAGAGTTTAAATCCTCTCTTGTTCTTGTGCGTCAGTGTGACACAAAATGCCAAAAATGTGTTAGCATTAGCATTAGCATGCAGTGGTGTGGGGAGCTGGATCAGTGACGGCTGATGTTTCTGTGTATGATTATTATTAATATGTGAAGATGAATGAAAGTGTGTGTTTGTTCCTGCAGAGGCAGTTCTGGCTGACGTACGACCGTGAGTAACACACACCATCGTCCTCACATCACAGCAGAGAGTGGTGGTGTGAGTGTGTGTGTGTGTGTGTGTGAGTGTGTGTGTGTGTGTGTGAGAGTGTGTGTGTGTGTGTGTGAATAAACTGAATTATCATGTGTCGAGGCTCATGATTCTCAGACTGAGGCCCCTGTGGACGATCGACCTGTGGTGAATGTATTGATTCATTCTGAAGAGTCACATATCGATTGATCAGTATCTTGGGTTTTGAAACACAGTGATCAGGTTTTATTGATCCTCATTCTTGTGTCTTTGTTTGTGCAGTTAATCAGTCGACTGTGTGTTTTCCTCTGTTGTGTAACGAGGTCCTTAATCTTCTGTGTGTCACATTCATGTGATTCAGATTCGTCCAGTTTCCTGTTGATGACTGAAGAATTATTCATGATTATATTAATGATCATAACTGTAATGTTTGTCTGTCAGGTCGTGACCCCTGTCTGGTGAACCCGTGTCATAACAACGGGACATGTGTCTACGTGGGGACCATGTATGAGTGTCAGTGTCCTGAGGGGTTTGAAGGACGATACTGTCAGACAGGTAAAAATCACTCTCAATTCAAGGGCCACTTACTGAATTTTTCCAGGGTTTTCCAGGCCTCAGAAAAGGTTGTAATGTTGTCAAACTAAATGTACATTAAAGACTAATAAAGGTTTTTTCTTCAGTGTTTGAAGACTCACTGAAGTGTCTTTACCAGAACGGACACTGTCAGCATTTCTGCGACGGCTCCGGAGAAAGACGCAAATGTTCCTGTGCTGACGGATACAGACTGGGAGAGGACGGACGACAGTGCGTCGCTCAGGGTACGAACATGACTCCACCATGTCACCGTTAATAATCATTCACACAGAGCGCTTCACTGCTTCACAGGATCAAAGATAAATACAAGATCAATCTGATCACAGCTGATCACAGCTGATTCAACATGATCCATTCTCCAAAATTTAAACAAATTGTGTCTCAAAAAGGCTCCAGTTGAAGTTACTTCCACATTTTTTGAGTTTCCACAGATATGAAGAGATTCAGGTGTTGACTTGATGTGACAAAGGTTTTAATCCAGCAGCTGCTCAGCCATGATGCTCACATTGTTTTGATGTGTTACAGTGGAGTATCCGTGTGGTCAGCTGGCTCCACAGGAAACAGGCCTGAACCAAAGTGTGGTGGGTCACACCAGACTGGTGGGGGCCAACCACTGCCCCCGAGGACATTGTCCCTGGCAGGTAAACACCCTGTACCAAATACTGCACAGTGGGCTGTGCCGCCAGCGTCTCCTGGAGGCTGCAGGGCTCATCACTGCCACATGAACAACATCATGTTTGTATCAAAGTGGAATCTATCAATCAGTCAATCAATCAATCAGTCAATCAATCAATCAATCAATCTATCTATCTGTCTGTCTGTTCATCAGGTTCTGGTTCAGTTACATGGGAACAGTCACTGTGGGGGCGTTCTGATCTCTCCAGACTGGGTCATCACAGCTGCCCACTGTATCCATGGCAACAACCCCCAAAACCTCACTGTGGTGGCAGGTAACGAACCTGTGTTTGTGTGTATTTGTTGAACCACAAACTGTTTTATCATCTGTTTCAAATATAATTATAAATTCTACAAATAAATGTGACATCTTTAGTTTCACGGTTGTTTCCTCAGGGTGTTTCTAATTTTTACTCTTGTCTTTTAAAGTTGCTCAATTGTTGTTCAGTTGTTGCTCAGTTGTTGTTCAGTTGTTGTTCAGTTGTTGCTCAGTTGTTAAGTTGTTGCTCATTTGTTGTTCAGTTGTTGTTCAGTTGTTGTTCAGTTGTTGTTCAGTTGTTGCTCAGTTGTTGTTCAGTTGTTGCTCAGTTGTTCAGTTGTTGTTCAGTTGTTGCTCAGTTGTTGCTTAGTTCTTCAGTTGTTGTTCAGTTGTTGTTCAGTTGTTGCTCAGTTGTTCAGTTGTTGCTCAGTTGTTCAGTTGTTGTTCAGTTGTTGCTCAGTTGTTGTTCAGTTGTTGTTCAGCTGTTGCTCAGTTGTTGTTCAGTTGTTGCTCAGTTGTTGTTCAGTTGTTGTTCAGCTGTTGCTCAGTTGTGAAGACTGTAATGTGTTGTTTCACGTCTTTTTTCCGTCTCCAGGGGAACATGACCTGGACATAGAAGAAGGCTCAGAACAGAGGATACCTGTTTCCATGGCGATTGCTCACACAAGTTACATCCCAGCAACAGGTGACAGTGACGTCGCCCTGCTGCAGCTGAGCCGCCCCGTCACCTTGAACCGTCACGTCATCCCCGTCTGCCTGCCCACCACAGACTTCGTTCAGCGGGAGCTCCTGCTGGTCCGGTACCACACCGTGTCCGGCTGGGGCCAGAAGACCAGCGGGGGCAACACTGACACCCCCGGGGCCCCGCCCAGTGCGCCAGTCTCCCCCATCCTCCGCAAAATGTCTGTCCCCATCATCCAAAACTCCCAGTGCTCCCAGAGAGCCCAGTTCAACTTCACCGACAACATGCTGTGTGCCGGGTACCTGGAGGGTCGCCAGGAGAGTTGCCGTGGAGATGATGGTAGCCCATTGGTCACGTTGTACGGCTCCACCCACTTCCTGACGGGCGTGGTCGGCTGGGGGCAGGGCTGTTCACACCCCGGGTATTATGGGGTGTATGCCAACATGGCCAAATTTGTGGACTGGGTGGAGGGCACCATGAAAACCCCGCCCACCATGATGACGGCCAATGAGCAGCCAGTGGAGAAAAGTGCTGCGTCTCTTGACCTGGAACAGAAACTGGTTTAATAAGAGCTGATCTGGAGCCGACAGTGACACAGTTTCATTCTTTATCTCATCGCGATCGTGATGTTAAACTTCTTTAATCCTGGTTAACTCCACTCGTTGATGTTTCAGATAGAAAACATTTAGAAATGAATGAGCTGAAAGTTTAATGTTCTGACACAGACGCTGAATAAAAGTGATACAGGCCCTGGTGTCATTACTGGTGACGTCTTCAGGTCGTAGTCACAAACATCGATTTACAGTCACTCTGTCATAAACAAGGACTGTTAGGACCTCTGAGGTTGTATATAATAAATCTGAGTGTGTGTGTGTGTGTGTGTGTGTGTGTGTGTGTGTGTGTGTGTGTGTGTAACTGGTATGGAATCAAACAGCAGTTTATCTCAGTTCATTTGACACATTCAACCTTCACATTTACTCTGAAAACACAAAGTCAGTTTATCGTTTACAATACAACTTTATTATATGACTCATAATAAAACAAGATATAAAATCACTGACTGTTCACTTAAAGTTTCTCCCATCCACTGACGAATTGAATTTAATAATAAATAATAATGAATGTGTAGGTAAAGGTCTTCTCTTTAATTCTTTTACTGATTCATTATTAATATTATTTCTGTATTGTTATTATTTATCCTTTGTTGTGTGTAAATCTTTATCTTGGCCTTTTTCTTCACTGACTTGTAGTTTATTAAAGTAAAGGTTGTTTTTATATTTTATCATTTTAAAAAGGAACGACATCATCATCACAGCAGCTTTAGTCTGCGTCCACAGAAACTAGAGTGTGTGCCGCTGATCACTGATCAGTCTGAAGAGTAAATATTGATCAGTTTGGACTGTGGACATCTGAACACTGTGAGCAGTCAAACAGCAGCTGAAGCTGAGTCACAGTTTAAAACCCTCATTTATTGTAACCCCCCCCCCCCCCCCCCCCCCCCCGTCATGGTTCAGTCCAGTCGCTGCCATTAAACCACCACAGAAGAAGAGCTCATTAAATATCCAGCGGAAGCTCAGACGGTGGAGACCTGATGGAGGACGCAGTCAGCCATGTTTGATTGAAGATGATGATGAAGATGATGTTTATGAATCAAAAGTGTGATCCATTAAACACAAGGTGAAAACAATATGAACTGAAATAATAAAAGGTCTCCAGTGATGGAGATAACCAATCCAAGTACCGAAGCCAGTGGCGTGGATGACCCTGGGGCCCCTGGGGGCCCGGCTGGTGATCAGGCCTTGGTCTGAATGTGTGAACCGGACGTCAGAACCTTTGTCGTGACATCATGTAGATCGTTCATGGAAACACGTCACATTTTATTTTCTGTGTTGTAGATAGACCCTGCCCACTCTGATCCGTGCGGTTTAAACATGTTGACACCCCTCCCCCTTCTCTCTCTCTCTCTCTCTCTCTCTCTCTCTCTCTCTCTCTCTCTCTCCATACAGGTCAATGCCCTCTCTACCACCCCTCCTCTCTCCCTCCCTCTCTCCACATTCAGACTCCATGAGCTCCACTCAGCACACTGAGCCGTTTCCAGCCGAACTCACCATCACCACCACCCGGGGCCATGTTTTGGTTTCACCGCCTGTCCCTCGGGGTCCTGCTGCTCCACCTGGCCGCCGCTCACGGTACGTCCCTCCGCCCTGATCCAGACTCAACCTGCACAAACAACCAGTGACAACAATATGGAGTTAAAGCAGGGGTGAAAGGGAGCTGAGTGAGTGTTTGGGGGGTGTTTGGGGGGTGCTGATTAGTGTCTGGCAGGTGACACTTGACCCCGTCCTGTTTTGTGTGTTTAGGATGTTGTGTGTGATGTCGACAGCTAACGCAGATACGAGACATGATGACGTTGACTTTTGACGATTGACAGCTTCTCCCTTCAGCTTTCTTTCATCTCATTGGACAGACAAACCACTTCCTGGTCTCTGATTGGTCTTTTCTTTCTGTTTTTAAACCAGGAATTTAAATAACTGTTATTTTCACGATTGCTAACCTGCAGATTTTTTTTCACTTGTTTTGTCAGAATACAGTGAAAACACTTCTTATTTCCATGTGACAACATAACACCTTTAAATGTCTTGTTATATTCAACCAACAGCCCCAAACATATTCCACCTGGTCTCCAACCTGAACCACCATCAACCCTCTGATACGACCCACAGCCGTGTCTCCTGAAATACCTTCGTACCTTCCTGCGACACCATGGTTACTATAGTAACGGTCATGGCTTGGTTAGGTTTAAGAAAAGATGGCGATTTAGGTTAAAATAAGTTCACACATGGGAATCGAACACCGCTCTCCTGGGTCACATTCATCCATCCACCCCAACCTCCTCCTGACGTGGACTTTGTCGCTCTATAAACTACGTCACCGCACTTTTCCCTTTGCTGCTGTCATCATCACTACGACCACTAGATGTCGCCTAGCAACAAAACTCTGCGTCATAGTGACCTGCTTCGTTTTCTGTCCGTCTGTTTATTGACTAATCATTGCAGCTCCACAGAAAATGGTTGTTGTGAGAAAAAGTGGGCGGAGCTGCTGTTTTTTGTAAACATTAATTTAATATGTGAGAGTTCCCCTCAAACTCCACCTTATATCACTGTCACACCCACAGTGGACAGTTAAAAAATGATGTGGCAGGACCAGAGACATATATTTTGTATTTTTGGTTCCACACAAAACCTGCTGCCTACATTACCCACAATGCCTCTCCAGCTCAGTCGGGTTATGGTTTGCTGTAGTTTTGCAGGTATTTGGACATAAACCAAAGAACTGAACAAGTTAAAATGTTGACCTGACCTTATTCCACTTTTCTGTTCTGTGCAGTCTTCTTGGACAACAAGGCAGCCAATCAGGTTCTGACCCGGCAGAGACGAGCCAACAGCTTTTTAGAGGAGCTCAAACAAGGCAATATGGAGAGGGAATGCATGGAGGAGCGCTGCAGCTGGGAGGAGGCGCGAGAGATCTTCGAAGACAAAGAGAAAACTGTATTAACTTCGTGCAACTACACAACACACAGCTATTAACTCTGCTGAACAACATCCATCATAACAAGTGATAAAGCCAGAGAACTGAGGGACCGTATCAGCTGCTCCACCACATGAAAACACTGTGCAGCTGCACATTGTGGTTTTTAACAGTTAGCATTGTAGCTATTTCTTGGTGTATTGTTATTTACTGATGGCTAGCTTGGTAAGGAAGAAAACCCAATTCCAAAAAAAGATTTTGAGCCTGCGTTGGATTTAAATCTCCAGGTTCAAATTTCAGATCTAAAATTTGTACCTAAACTCCACAGATTTGCCCATGAACTTAGTTTGATTGTGAGCTTGTTTAATTCTCTTTTCTTTCTCAGGATGAATTCTGGGCCAAATATGTAGGTAAGGAATTTTTTCTGTGTCGTCAAAATCGACCAACAAATTATTCAATTGAATAATTTAGAAGAAACATTGAAATGTGATGCAGTAACGAGATTTTGGTCTTTGGGGGCGATAACAAGTGCTGTAGAACTGGAAAGTGCTGTACCACTTTTCACTACTAGGAGTTTGTGCATAAGGATTTTTTTTGTTTTGTTTTGTTAGTTTTTTTTTGCGGATAAAGTTGCGTCTCATCAAAGCTGCTTTGTTCGTCCTGCAGATGGCGATGCATGCTTGTCGCTGCCCTGTGCTCATGGAGGACTTTGCAAGGACGGGATCGGCAGCTACACCTGCTACTGCCAGGCCGGGTACCAGGGCTTCAACTGTGAGATTGGTAAGGAAACAGTCACTTGAGACAGTTGGGCTGAAACACAGAAACGTGAGATTCTTCTGGATAACGTAACAATCCTGCGGGCTGAGCATAAGGTTAGGGATAGTTGGGATTCGGTAAAGGTTCCATATTGGACAATTTCTGTCAATTCACAGTCAATGCCACTGCTTCCTCCCATCCAGCGCGGCGGGCGGGGTCCGATGGCTGCGCCTTAATGGCAGCGGCTGCGGCTGGCTGCCTGTCTGCACTGGAATCACCTCCTCCCCCCTTTACCCCCTCCCCTGGAGCAAATTGTCTTGAGTCACTGTGTTGCAAGATGTGTTTGTTTATATATGCTTATGTTGCTGAGGTTTTTTTCCCGAATCCCACACTGTTTGCCTTTGATTAACCATTAGCACAATCTTTGCCAAACCTTACTCTGCTGGACCTGCCATCGCATATATTTCCAGAATTGTCCAATACTGATGTTCTTGTCTGACGACAGAGTTGTGCAACTTAATGCATATTCAAAAATCAGTTGGTTTTTTTTGTTGGTTTTTTTTAAAACACCCTCCCCCTGATCTGTGTTCTCTATGTCTTTGCAGTTGTTCCTGAGCTCTGTGAGTCCAAAAATGGCGGCTGCGAACACTTCTGCAACGTGGCCCGAGGAAATGTTGAGTGCTCCTGTGCTGACGGATATTTCCTGGCATCAGATGATAAATCCTGTCACTCAAACCGTAAGTCTCAGATCTACATGGTCTTTTATTCATCCTGCTTTATTAGCCCCGCTATAGACTATATCTTCACCCAAAAGGTGAGGCCCAATGACGGCAGTGTTGGTCTGCCTGACATGACATCAACGTAACTACTGGCAGTGAAGTGTTGTGGCCGCACTCATGGTCCTCATACCTCATAGACAGAAAGGTTTTGCTCTCGCACCATCATCAGGACAAAATTTCCACTTTTATATGAGAAACTTCTCAGCATCAGAATAAAATCAAACAGACAAGATTAGTCTTCTACAAACCCTGACCTCTGAACTTTACATGAACTCTTTCAGAGACCTTCAAGTGTGGCGCCATCGTCACCGCAGGCACGCGGACCGTTTTCAGGTACATGCGACAGAACGCAACAGTGGGGAACACCACTGGCTTGAATGTGACGCACCTCAACAGTACCTTCAATGAAAGCGACAGCCAAATTGTACCAGTGTTCGAGCAAACTATCCACTCTGAAATGTCAAAAATGACCCGTATCGTCAACGGAGAGGACTGTCCACCAGGAGAATGTCCATGGCAGGTAGAGACACTTTCTTTCAAATAACGTAAACAAACCTTCGTTACTGTCTATTCTTGTTTCTGCGTGGATACCTGGGAGTCCATCAGAGTCTGTGTAATATGAGCCGATCTGGTCTTTGAAGGCTCTCCTCCTGAATGAGGATGACACAGGGTTCTGTGGAGGAACCATCCTCAACGAATACATCATCCTGACCGCCGCCCACTGCATGAACCAATCACGCTACATCTACATCAAGCTGGGTGAGTCTGACCAACCCATTACCAACACCTGAATCGCTCTGCGGTGTAAGGAGTAGATGTGTTATTAAACATTGTGCATTATATTCACATAAATTCATCTCATCTCTGTGAATCATTACATAACTAGAATTGTAATTATAACATTCCTGAATTTTTAAAGATTATATGAACGTATCATTTTGAGATGTTTTTTGTAATGATGAATTTTTTTGTAACTATGAAATGTGTTTTTCAGTATTTACTTCTTCACTGTATTTGACATCGTGTGAATTTAACATGTCAAATTTTCCTTCAACTCATTAAACTTTCATTTCTGTGCAGGTGAGTTTGACACGTTGGTGCATCACGGTAACGAAGCTACCCACCAGGTGGAAACCATCGTCACCCACAACAAATACAGACCGGACACCTACCACAACGACATCGCACTCATCAAGTTAGCCACGCCCATCCAGTTCACCAGGTTCATCCTGCCCGCCTGCATACCTGAGCCAGACTTTGCTGAAAAGGTGAAGCTTTAAACCAAATTAAATCCAACTTGAACACATGTTCAACACAAACTCACTCAGTGAAAGAAACTGTTTGACGTTTTGGGAAAAATCGTTTGTTAGTTTTCTCTCTCAGAGTCGGATGTTCAGTTTGGTCCCATGCTCATGTTTGTCTGTTCAACAGGAAGCTACAGTCTGTTAGCGTACCTTAGCATAAAGACTAGGAACAGGGGGAACAGCTAGCCTAGCTATGTCCAAAGCTAACTCATCCACCAGCTCCTGTAAAGGTCACTGATTAACATGAGCCTCCGTACATGGTGGACTGTCATTTTCACACTTTACAACTTGACATAAACATACAAGGACACACTTGTTACGTCTGTTGTCTGGTCCTGCAGGTCCTGATGCGGCAGCAGGAAGGCATGGTCAGTGGTTTCGGCCGTCTCGGTGAGGGTCGGCAGGCCTCGCCAATCCTGCAGCGCCTAGCAGTTCCCTACGTAGACCGGCACACCTGCATTGAATCCACCCAACTGCGCATTTCCGCACGCATGTTCTGCGCCGGATACCACTCATCACCGAAGGACGCCTGCCAAGGTGACAGTGGCGGGCCGCACGTCACCCGCTACCGTGACACCTATTTTGTCACTGGCATTGTGAGCTGGGGCGAAGGCTGTGCACGCAAAGGCAAATACGGCATCTACACCCAGGTGTCCAAGTTCATCCCCTGGATCCGTGAGGGCATCGCAAAGCTGATGCACAAAAACAGCGGCAGCAGGGTGAAGAGGCACCACGGGCCCATCAAGAGGCTGTTTCTGTGAGGCGGCGGTCCTCGGATTTCCTCGCTGAGACCGGCCACACTTTGTACCTCTCATACTTTACCTTTGACACTTCTACACAGTCACATTTCAGCCAAAGAAATAATTTGGCAACATTAACCCTGTTTTAAAGACGTCACCCAAATTCTTAGAAGTTGAATTCATTTCTTTTTGGGGGCAGCAGAACAAAACGTAATAACTTCCGCCATATTAGCGTTTCCTCTAAAAACTGGCTGTGTCTGCCACGTTAGCAAAGAGCTGCAGACACTTGATGATCCCACTGACAGTGTCGGTGACGCCGGAGTTCCTCTGGTTCTCTGATGTTCTCTGTTAAAGCTGCAGGAGCAGATTGTTCTGTCCACATGAGGCAGGAGGACAGATCCACATCAGTGTCACTAACCTGCCATGTAAAACCAAAATGTGCAAAGATAACGACATGAAAGATCAAAACCAGCTTGATTTACAACTTTTAACACTTCATTGATTTGTGTAAACAACAAACGTCTGTTTTCGTGTATTTTTTATTCGTTTCTGCCAGAAATTAGCTTCTTGAGCTGAATTTGAAGCAAATAAAGACATTTTAAATCAACAGTCTGATGTGTGTGTTTTTGTGTGCAAATTTTATTGTATTTTTTCACTGCATTTGACGTGGTGTAAATTTCAGCTCAAACTAATGTGAATTGTTTGTCTGAAAACTACTGGTGCATTTTTATTTCATCATTTCCTTCGAGGCAGCAATTCACTGAAAACAGATTTGTTCTTTTTGGTTATTGCTGTAAGTTTACTTTTTATACTTTGGTGGAACTTTGATGTTTTATATTCACCTTCATACTTTTTTCTTCTGTGACTTTTATCTGTGAGGTTCAGTTTGACAGTTCATTCTTGACCTTTGAAACTACAGCTGATTAGTTCATCGACAAGAAATTAATCAACAACCACTTCAGTTCTCAGGTGTCAGCTCCTAAAACGTGAGGATTTTGTTTCTTCTCTCTTTTCTCTTTGTAAACCTTTGGGTTTTAGACAGTTTGTCATCTTTGGTTCTGGAAACTGGTTTCAGGTTCAGGTTCTGACCAATAAGATGGCACAGGTGGACATTTCCCCTACACTGGAAATGTTATGTATTTAATTATTATCTTACAAGAATAATAAGTAGTCACTTTAGTGTTATATATAATATTTAGTATATTCTTATGTCTTTCAGAGAAAACAATCAAACAACTCAGTGAAATAGCAGTTTGACTGACGGAGGCTCCGCCCACTCAGTAAATGGACCTTGACTCATTCTTATTTAGTCAAATTGTAATCTTGGTGTTTTTAGTTTTGGTAAATGAAGCTTTATTTTCCTGCATTTTTCTGGGAACTAGGATCAGAGTATTTATTTATTTACTCCAGAAACTCATGACGAACCTCTCAGACAAAGAAAAAAAAACTTTTCAGGTTATTTGTTGTGTCAGGTTTGTGTCTGTTGGGTCATTTAATCCCCTGACTCCACCAGCACCATGTCCAGCTTTCTCTTTATGTTCTGATTATTATTTGATCAGGATCACAAAATATCCCAGTGTCATTTTAAATGATTAATCCCCCCACATGTTTACCAGAGATAAACAACTGTACTGAATATCGACGTTTCAGAGGTCGAACCTGCTGCTTGTTTTGTGTGGTTTGAGGACATGAGCGAGAACAGGCCAGAGTCCACAGCAGGAACAGACTGTTTTTAAATGTTAACTCTTTATAGAAACAGGTCAGACCTGCTGAAAATCTGACTCTGAAAACCTGTTTGAAAATGTGTGAAACTGCAGCACAATGAGCCTCAACACTGACTGAAATCTCTGTTTTATTTCCAGTTAAATTTCTATTACACTTCTGCTTTTTTAAACCAGTGATATTTTTATATTCTCATAATCAGGCCATAAATACATATCAACATATACATGTAGAACATTTATATATAACTGAGTTTTCATGACTAAAATCATTTTTGTGTATGAGAAATCAGTTGTGACTCATCACTGTGTATATATGTGTGTGTGTGTGTGTGTTTGTGCGGGTGTGTGTTTGCAGTGAAATCAGTGTCATGGCAGTCAGCATCATGTCGGCTTGTTGTCGAGCGTCTGTTCTGTCTCTTCACCTCCTTGCCTGTTTCCTTCAAGTCCTCAGCCATGGAGAAGGTAAGACCTGTGACCTCTGACCTCTGACCTCTGCAGTGTTTACCTTTAGTTAGAGTATATTTACAGTCAGTGTGGTGCAGTGAAACAGTCCGTCGACCAGTGTCTTTACTGAAAGACTTAAACATCCAGCTGATGTCAGAAGTTTCTGTGAAGTGTCAAATGTTCCAGATGGAACTGGAAACACATGTTGTCCTGTTTGTGTTTGTGTAGTTTAGTTTTTAACCTGTGCTGCTCTCAGGACGTCATCAATGTGACACTTTCAGAACCGATTCAATACATTTTATACAGTTGAGTTTGTCGTGTTTCCTCATGTTGATTGTTACGATCCTGAATCAATGGACTTAATATAATAACAAAAACTGTGACAAAGTATGTGTGGAGATGATGAAGTATAAAAACCACTAAGTTATGACTTCATATGTCATATATATGAATTACTAAACATGCAAAAAAAAAGTGATAGTTTGTATAAATATAACCAAATGTGTGAAACTGTGTCACAGTCGTTACCCATTAAAGTATAATCACAACCTGCTCCGTGAGTTATGATTTGTTTTATTAAAATAACCCAATAATTATTATTGTTATTAAGTAAAAAATGATGTGGATATATATTTTTATATTAGACTTATTACTTAAGTAAAAATTACAACAAACATTATATTATATATTACATTATATATATATGTATAACAACATATGTTATAGATATGCGTAAATATTTCATGACTCAGAATCACTGTGGTGTGCAACAGTAAAAATTTGTATTGTGGAATCTATTATAATTTATTATGATATATATTATGAAGTAAATCAGTATTATCATAATTATGACCCAGTATGTCATAATTAAAACTTATATACAGATGTTATAATTATGAATGAGTATGCCAGAATTACTAAGTAGATTTCAATAAGGATGAATTAGTTAAATGTGTAATGATGTTAGTAATTATCATATATCATAACCATAACTCAATATGCCCTAAGTACAAATTACTATATAATAATAGTTTCTATTTTCATGATAATAAACAACATTAGATGTAATAAAATCATAATTGCATCAGGTTATGGTCCAATTTAATATTTTGTTGTGACTTAAAACTGCACGAGTCTAATCTCATGTGTCATCCTTCACTGACGTCCTGGTGTAACGCACCATGACGACGTGCAGCTCACGGCTGTTGTGTGTCAGTGACAGTGTGTCAGGCTGTGCAGCTGTGTGCAACTGTGTGCAGCTGTGTGCACTGTGAGCTCAGTGTGGTTGTGTTGTCAGTCTTTCGTCAGGCTCCGCAGGCCCACAGTGTGCTCCTGAGGTCCAGGCGGGCCAACATGTTCCTGCTGGAGGAGCTCCTGCAGGGGAACCTGGAGAGGGAGTGTTATGAGGAGCTGTGTAACTTCGAGGAGGCCCGGGAGTACTTCGAGGACAACGAGAAGACGGTCAGACTCTCACCATGATGTTAAAATGATGATGAAAAAGAATGAAAGAATGACCTTGTGGTTTTAACTTGTGTCTGTTTCTGTACAGATCGCCTTCTGGACCGTTTACTACGGTGAGTTTTCTTCAGTGAAGATCAAAATCACACAAACACAAACTAAAAACTGGATTTTCACTCCTGAAAAAACTAAACAAAGTAGTTTGTCTTGAGAATTCATTATGTCACCATATAAACAGTAACTTGTTCATTTCCTGGTTTTCTACCAGATGGGAACCAGTGTGAGCCCAACCCCTGCCTCCATGGAGGGAACTGCACTGACAAAGTGGGGGGGTTCACATGCTCCTGCACCGCCCCCAACTTTGGACAAACGTGTGAACTGGGAGTGCTGGAGCTCAGAGAACGACAATGGCACCCCGTGCCCCGAGTCACCACACCAGGTTGGACCACACCCACACCCACGCCAGCCCCGCCTCCATGGAGGGGCGCGGTCTATGAGAGGAAAGCACGTGGTGCATTCAGGGACCTAACTCTAAGAATCATGGTCCTAAGATGTTTTCAGATGAGTCCTTATTCAGATTTTTTAATGTGTTGTATCCATGGCAACACCGCCATCTATAGCACATCCCCAAATGTGTAATGTGTAATGTGATGTAACTGTGATGTAACTGTGATGTAACTGTGATGTAACTGTGATGTCATTGTCTGTTTCAGTCATGGCAGAGTGTCCGACTGAAGGCCCGACCGCGTGTCACCAGCTGTGCACAGCGTCCTACCGCTCCTTCACCTGCTCCTGCCTGTCGGGATTCACACTACAGACCGACAAACGGAGCTGTGTACCTGAAGGTCTGACACACACACACACACACACACACACTAGACGGACCACATTTAACAAACCAGTCCAAACCGGTTTATCTCTTTGTTCTCAGTGGACTTTCCCTGTGGAAGACTGGACAAACTCAACACAACTGCATCAATGTGTCGCCATGGAAACTGTCCCTGGCAGGTAAGAACCTCTCAGCCAATCACAACGAGGTATCAACTCACCCAGAAAATAGCTGAATGTTAACCTAACAGCTATCATCCAATCACAGCTTAGAGACCGTAACTAGACACAGCAGGTGTTTCAGGTTCTGACCAATAAGAAGGCACAGGTGTGACACAGCTGTTTCCTTCTCCAGGTGTCCCTGCTGAACAGCAGGGGGGCGGAGCTGTGTGCTGGTGTGGTGCTGGGTCGCCGCTCCGTCCTGACTGCCGCCCGCTGCCTCCTCCTGGACTCAGGCTCCACCCACCTACCCTCCAGCTTGTATGTGGTCGCAGGTGAGACTTTATTCACCCGCAGCCTCCAGTCTGTCCTGGAGACGTTCAGTCATGTGAAGAAGTTAGGACGCCCCGTCACATCTTCAGTTCTTTATTTCCACAACAATATTAGATCTTCTCTCTAATCATATCTACGCATAAAGGATGTAGTTTCATCAACTGCACAAAAACAACAAAAACTTCTCTTATTCAACAAAAGAAATTAACAAAGATGCAAATTGCTGCTGGGGACAATGTCAGGACACCCCCACATTCAGTATTACTCAAAATGCCTCGAATTAGATTCAGGTGCAGGACATCAGGTGCAAATGATTAGAACATCGTTACAGAGGAGGAGCCTCTTATTTAAACCACAGACACTTAGTTTAGGTTGCTCTTGACTGTTGAAGTGAGTGTCACTGTGGAGCAGTCCAGAGAGGCCTTCAGAAAGAAGACTGTAGGTTCATATGAGTCTGGGAGGGATAGAAACAGGTCTCAAGAGAATTTGAAATCAGCCATTGCACCTGGGAATTTACATGGGAGCTGTGCAAGGAGGGAAAACAACATCAGGCAAGACTGAAGTTTGCCAGAGACCACCCAGACAAAGACTAGGGCTTTTGGAGCCATGTGCTTTAGTTTGGTGTAAACCAGAGACAGCATTTGAGTTCAAGACCCTCATACCACCTGTGAAGCCTGGGGGTGGAGATGTCGTGGTTTGGGGCTGTTTTCCTGGCCAGCTCCCCATCACAGAATCCACTATGAATTCTTCATGTATCAGGGGGGGTTTGAGGACAACGTGAGACCATCTGTCCAAAATCTGAAGCTGAAGCAGTTCTGGAGCGGCCAAGTCAAAGCTCAGATCTGAATCCTGTTGAGGCTGTGGGGGGATTCGAGCCTCGAATGGAGACAACTGGGCTAAAATGTGGTTTTCCCAGTTTGGTGTGGAAGAACCTGACTGAGCTGCACAGACACTGTAAACATTAATATATGAATTAATGCACTTTCACATTATTTGGTCAGTTTAAAGTTGTTGTTTTTTTTTTTTTTTTTTTAATCACTTTAAAGGTCTTTACATCCTGCACTGCTGATATTCCATCCAATATAGAGATAGCTTCTTGCAGAGGGCTTTGGAATCACATCAGCTGTCCACATACCTTTTTTCACAAACTATATGTTTGAATTACATGATTTCACTTTGAAATTTGACGTCGTGTTTATGGTGGGCTTTTATTGTGAAGTTGAAAACCTCTTCATCTCCTCTCGTCTCCTAGGCAACGACAAGAGGCTGGTCCGTGTCCAGGCTCTGTACATCCATGATCGTTTTCATTTAGATCACCATGACAACGACCTTGCCCTCCTCCAGCTGGCCACTCCGTTGACCTTTGGCCCCGCCCTCATTCACCTGTGCCTGCCCGAAAAGGACTTCAGCGAATACATCCTGATGAATTCTGGGAGGACGGGTGTCGCCGGGAGACGTAGGGGCGGACGACTCCAGGACCTGGTCTACATGACACTGGACGAGTGTCGCAGCCAAATGAACGTCTCACATCCACTGAGCAACAAAATGTTCTGCATGAGGAGGCAGATCGGGGAGAGGGGGAGGCAGATCGGACCTTTGGGGAGCAGACACGAGGCCCGGAGGAGCAGCCGCAACCAAACCCAGATCAGTCCGAGTGGAGCCCGGGGGCCAGGCCGAGCAGAGAATTACAACAGCAGCAGTTTCAAGATTGGAAACCAGACGTCCTCAGTATCTGACGGTTACTTGAGGTCAGAGGTCAACAGCAGGCGATGCAGTGCTCTGTTGCCAGGGTCACCCGTCGCCACGGTGGAGCAGGGGACGGCGTTTCTGACCGGGCTGCTGATTTCATCGCCTGCAGGCTGTGATGGCGGCGGTGGCCTAGTGTTCACCAAACTTTCCCGCTACTTGCGCTGGATCAGACCGAGACTGGAGGTGGCTGAGGCGCACATGACCCCCCAAGTCAGCCAGTATCCTGAGACTCGCTAACAACCCGCCATCCACCGCCTCTAAAACTCTTTCAAAAAGCAGCCAATGGGCTGGTTCCTCCTCCTCAGACCAGCGGAGTCTCTGAACTGGACCAAACTGGGCTTTTTCACATTCGCTTCTTTCATTCTTCAGTTTTATGAAAGATTTCCTGCCTCCACTCACACACAACAACCACATCACCAACCTGAACATTTCATTTTCATAACATTCTGCATGTATTCAATATTAGTGAAGTGGAAAAGGTCAAAGTATCAGAAGAGGAGCAGAATGTGTATTTGAACTGTGTTAATGTAAATTCAGCTGCTGAATAAAAGCTTTCAAAAGAGAATCAGGTTCATTCGAATTCAGCAACAGGTTCAAGAATCCATCAGACGCACACTGTACAAACACCTTCTGTTTATTCAACATTTTTTTACAGTACAAAATAAAAAAAGTTTCCAGGAAGGCCTGTGAGGCGTCACAGCCGTGAGGGGTTGTGGGTAACGTAGTCTAGGAGACTGAGGAGAGAGGAGGGAATGGATTCTGTTTGCTGACAACGAGCTTCTGGTGCTGATGGGAGATGTAGCCTTTGATGTGACCCTGACAGGAGACAGAAACAATAAACAGGTGTAAATGTGCGTCTGCTTCCTGTCTTTAATTCCTGTGTGTGTGTGTGTGTGTGTGTGTCCCCTCACCATGTAGATGAGGTTGGCCAGGATACACTGCACCTCGTCGACGTCGACATCCTCCACCTGCATCATCCTCAGAGCCACCAGGAAGGCGTCCAGAGGCAGCTGGTGGGTCCTGAGCAGCAGGTACCTGCAGACAGAGGTCAGCTGGGGTCAACTCCGGGGTCGGGGTAAACTGGGTCAGAGACAAAGGGAGGGCCCCACAGACTGTTTCCCAAAAACAGATCCAGGGCCAAAAACAGAATGGGGTCAAAAACTTCGGGCCAAAGCAGCGTCACTAATGTGGGGTCAGAAATTTACCATCACAAACAAATATGGCATCAACAAAGGGCCAAAAAACATGGCTGCTTTTACAGGGGCCAGAACATGACCTGAGGCTGTGGCGGCAGCTGAGCCTCACTCACACTTTCTTGAAGAGGTTCCTGTAGGTGATGATCTTGAGCTTCTCCAGGATGAGGAAGATCCCACAGCGGATGAAGAAGGTCTCGTGTTTGGACAAAGCTTCATTCAGCAGCAGCAGGTTCCCCTCACTGTCAAACACAAGCAGGTCGCCCGTCAGACCACCTGACTGCGTGATGTCACTTCCTGCGTTACTACCTCCACAACCCCCGCTCACCTCACAGCTTTGGTGACGTCGGCAAACTGCATCAGGTCGTATTTCCTCAGCAGCTGATGAGTAGGCATGTGACCCTGCAACACCAGAGACAACCTGCAGTCATACTGGGAGCTAAACCAGTGTGATTATTGATTATTGATCAGGATCTGAGCTGCTGTGAGTTTCTGACCAGCAGCATCTTGACCGGCAGCAGGTAGATGAGAATCATCCTCTTGTTCTTCTGGCTGGAGCGATGACAGTGGTGGAAGGCGTACGACAGAAACTCCTCCGCTGCAGAGACAAAATCATGATGTTGTCACATCGCCTGACTGTGATGTCATCACTCTTCTCTCATTTACTGTCCTGATATTTTCCATCTCTGTAAGTTTCATCCTGACTTCCTCTCTCGTCTTTACCTGGCTTGAAGTCGCTGTCGAACATGGCTTTGCGGCCCACGTAGTATTTGTATGTGACCTTCTGAGCGGGGCTGTAGTCGTTCTTCAGGTTGGAGCTGTCGATGGCTCTGATCAGAGGCTTACACAGGTGCAGCTTATTGATCTGCAGGATACACACAATAATCAATCCAAAGTTTCAATCAAGGATCAATGAAGTCACACCAGGTTCGACACCTTCAAATTAACTTTACTCAGATTCAGTTTTCATTTCAATTGATATTGATATTTGGCAAACAATCAATAATAAGATTCGACCACTGATGATCGATCAGTTCACAGTGAGCTCAGACCTTGAAGTAGATCTTGAACAGCTGGTTGCTCAGAAACATCATCCCCCACTTCTTCGAGTCCTCGATCCCGGCACGACTGCACCAACAAAAACTGGTTCACTGATCTGTGACTCTGATGCAAAACACGTCATCCTGTGTGTGTGTGTGTGTGTGTGTGTGTGTGTGTGTGTGTGTGTGTGACTGACTTGTCGCTGGCACACACTCTGAAGCAGCTCATCAGCTGCTCTGCTGCTTTCTCCAACATCTCACTAGGCTGACCTTTACCCTTCTTCTGCAGCTGCTGCTCCGCCTGAGCACACACGCACACACACACACTTGAATACATATATTTTGAAGAAAAAATATTTTTTAATTATCTGTTAAGAGTATGAATGTTTTCTCTGTTTGTTTCTTACATTGTTGGCGAATATCCTGAGATCCAGGGCCACAGCGAACATCACAGGCAGAGCCCTGAGAGCACAAACCAACAGTGATTAATGGCGCTGCGTTCACTGCCGGCGTGTAATTCACTGAAAAGTATCAAAGCAACATTTAGACCGTCTCTCGGACTTCATCCTCCTCATGTCTGTTAATTCAGTTCAAACTGTCTCCTGATGCTGCGTTCATGAACTGTCTGGACTCACCAGTTCTCCTCTTTGTGGGACTGGAAGGCCCTCAGGAAGGATGTGACAGGTCAAGGAGAAAGACTGATCAATTATTGGCTGCAGATTGATCGATGGACACAGATGATATTGTGTGTGTTTTCCACTGTGTGTGTGTGGTAAATGTTTGTGTGTGTTTCATCATGAAGGATATTGGACGACGAGCGTCTGGAACTTGTAGGCTTCAACAAAGTCGTGATTGGCCACTGCATAGGTACACCTGTAACACACACACACACACACACACACACACACACACACACACACACACACACTTTAACTTAATATAATGGTACAGCCAGATCACATCATATGAAAGCAACTGAGAGCTTGAATAAATTTACCAATGGATTCCTTTAGTGCAGCAGCACATACTTCCTTAACTGACTTGATTTGTCCTTGAAATAATCAATATTCAGTACACTGATGAGCTGCCTGTCAGTCCTACCTGAGGTGAGCTGCGACCATCTCATCGTACGGTGGCTCCAGAACCTGCTGACACTTGTCCTCTGGACTGGCAAGCTGAAACACACACACACACACACACACACACACACACACACACACACACACACACACACACACACACACACACACACACACACAGGTGAGACCGTATTCTAGCATCTCTGAGTGTGCGCACCTGAGGGGGCGGAGCCTCACCTGGAGCCGTGGGTTGGCGACATGAGGGTGTTTGAAGGAGAGCAGCTCGGCGCAGAACGAACCCTTATGGTTGTCGATGGCCTCGTAAACCTGCAGCAGGAAAACACCAGCGAAGAAGAATGAGTGCACTGACTCTGTTACTCTACAACACTCAGGTGAATACAGGTGCAGAGGTCAGAGGTTACCTGCTGCAGGTACTGGTTGATAGTGATGTGAGCCATGACTTGCTGCTGATTCAGCAGCTGCTTACACCTGAAAACACAGGAACAGGTGAACTTAACATTAACTGATTTCTCCAAAACAAACGGCAGTTGGAAATATTCATCAGTCAACTGTTAATTCATCGTTTCAGTTATTTTTCAAGAAAACAAAAGATTTGCTGCTTTTTTCTTTTTTTGTCACTGTAAACAGAACATTTGATGGTTTGTTAATTGTTGTGGAACAAATCAAATTGTGGATTAAATGAATTGAATAGTGTCAGGAAGTGTGTTTCCACGTCTCATTACTCACACAGGAACTCGGAGTGGGTCAGTTCAACTGAATCATGGAGAATTAAGACATTCAGCTGCAACTACAGACTATTTCCATCATCGATTCATCTTTTAGTTTAGAAAATGTGATGAAAACTGAAAGAAGTTGAGGTTAAATGTCTCGTTTAGTCCAAATCCCACAATTCACTTTATTATAATATTAAATAAAGTAGAGGAGACAGAATAAGAGAAACCATCACTTTATTATCGCTGTAAATATCATTAGCCAAATCTAAGCTACCTGGTTAGCATGTCACTTCATCCACCTCAGCGTGAGAGCTGTTGTTAACGGAAAAAAACTGTCGTATAATATAAACACTAAAGATAAATTATTACCAACCTGTGCAACGAAGGTTTAATCCAGAAAATATCCGTGTTCTCTCTCTTCATTCAGTCATAAACCCGGACTGTTTTCAACCGATGCACGGCGCAGCCTTAAACAACGTCCGGGTCGCTAAGGTCAGCTTCCGGTAGTCTTTCAGTATAATACGTTATAGATTTCAAAATAAAAGTCTCCAAAAATATTTTTATAGATTGTATGCAGTATAATAAATAATGTTTGTATGGCGTCTAAATAGTTCAACTGAACACATAAACTAAAAACTTCAGCTTTAAATATGTCGTCCCCCTCTTCTTTTCAACCTGTTTCAACATCATGAACATAAGAACCTCAACAGTATTGTAGTCTTGAACATACATCAGAAATAAAATCCAGAAAATGAAGAGAAAGAAGGTGGTCAGATTCTACAGAGGCGTTGGGCATTCACCTGAGAAACAAATCCTCTGTTTTCTGAATGAACAACATAAGTTCTCTAATGACAAAGCTCAAAACCCTGAAGCTCTCAGGGGCAGTTGCTACGGTTGCTGCTGCTAATTAGCCTGGACTTCAAACAGTGCTGTATGATTTTGTAACCCAGCTGTAATATCAGTTATGTGTTGGTGTATTAGTACTTTTTGTGTGTAATGCCCTTTAAAGGGTTACGACAGTGTTATGGTACGGCCGTTTTACGACCGCCAGTTGTTACCATGGTGCTTCTCGTGGGAGTCGCGGGAAATCGCGGGTTTCGATCAGCAGAGTCAGTGTGTGTTTCCTGTGTCCAGGCTTTGCCCCTCATGTCTCCTGATAATGTGATGTTTCCACATATCCCGTCCTCTGTGTCGCGGTGAAGTTTCAGAGTAATGTTAATGTTAATGTCAGTCATGTTATTAGCATGCTAACGGCTAGCGAAGCTAACGGCCAGCGAAGCTAACCGCTGTTTACCTGCGCTCAGGTAGTGTCCTGTTGAATTCACACACTTGACGTTTCTGCAGAGCAGCAGTTTCATCTTGCATAGTGTGGTTTTACTCATCATTGCATTAGGTAATGTGTTTTTTCTTTTCTTTTGCCATGTAATATACAGTGTGTTTAACTGTATTGTGTTAAGTTTTGCGAATATTACGGTTTATCACTGAGTTTATGCTGCAGCAGAGTCAGTGTGTGTTTCCTGTATCCAAGCTTTGCACCTCGCTTGCCTCATTTCGCCCGATGATGTGCTGTTTCCCAGCTAGTGGATGGACTTTGGAGGGAGAGACTGTTGGTGTTCCCGGCGGCCGAAGAGGAGGAGAGTTGCTGCTCATTATCTCCGTGACTCCTTGGATTATTCCAGGCAAATCACACACATACCCCCCCTTTCACATATTATACAAATATATGTAGAACTCTATACGGTTTTGGGTTTTTTTTTTTTTGGCTGGTCAGCATTTCATTTTTTTGTTGAGGACAATTAAAGGGACACATTTGGGATTTTTCCTCCTTTTTTTTTTCAATGTTGGATTCATGACTCTTTGGTGTTCTTTATTTCATGGACTGAGAAAAGACTCTTCAAACAAATAAATAACTAAATAAAGGGGCAAGTCATATCTTGCCAATTCAACCGTAGATTTAACTGGAACAATAATTCATCTATTTTCATAAAAGAAAATGTCTTTGTATGTGTTTCATCTGAGGACCAAGGGTTAAAATTTTGCATTTGTTTTGTACTTAAACTTGTTCCTGGATATTGTTTAACAAGTGTGGGTTTCTTGTGGTTCACATTCCCAGTGTGTGAAGGGTGATGAGGTGAGATGTATTTCAGTCCAGTAATTTGTAAATAAATCTGGATTGGTAGTAAACTGCCATCACCACCCTGAATTAATTCTGCTTATTATCTAAAATAGTCGAAAAATCTCAAATATAAAGTTCTACAAAGTGCAATCAGTTACATGTCATTTATGTCAACTAACCAACTGTGTGTTTGACCACCAGTAACAGAAGAGAGCAAACAAACTTAGCATTGGCAGCGACAACAAGCTGCTGCACTGGCTAGGCGCATGAATTTAGCTGTGGTCGAGCACAGACTGTATATAAAAGTGTTCAGTCTCTCTCTCTGCGCGACACAATCTAGAAGGTTAGTAATAGTTGTTCATGATATAAAAACTCATGAACAAATGTGCATGTTTTCCACTGCACTAGCAGTTGACACAGAGAATACATGACGGTGAACAACAGACTCCCACTGTGGGAGATGAGGCTGTCGTCTCCACTGCTGCTCCAGCAGGTCGACCTGTGAACTTCTGCATGTGACCCAGTTTAAGGATGAAGCAGTGACGAGCTGCTCCGTGGAGCTTTGGTGATGAGATGGGGGCAGATGCTGATGCTGATGTATACGCTGCTTTCTGGACAGAATTTTTAGACTGTGCAGCAGAGGGTGCAGACGGGTGGGGGGGCCTCACTGTCCCCACAGTGGCAAGAGGAAGAATGGAAATCTGTTGGTAGGATATTGGCCAAGGGATTGATTCCTTCTCAGCACCTCAAGCCTTTACATTTGGTGAACATCCTGTCTCACCTCATTTCCTGTTGGACTCTCTGATGTTGTGTCTCAGTCAGTCTGAGCGTCATCTTTTGTTGGTGATGATGAGGAAGAGCTTCCTGATGGGAGTAAGAACGGTACCGACACAAGATAATTTGAAAGCTGTGCTGCTCCAAGTGGCCCACAAGCAAATAATCCAGCAACCAAAATATGCACTGGACAACATTGCAGCTGTCGCAGGACCAACTCTCAGGAGGTTTTTCCTCAGTGTGCTGGATATGCTGAAGATGTACGATGATCTCAAACCAACAACAGGAAAGTTGATGACTGTCTCTCCAGCTGCTCCAGCAGAGAAGCAGAGTTAGTGGTTTTTACATCAGGACATAAGAGCATTGATGATGGAGGATGGTGAGATCTGTGACAGGTTCTGATGTCGTCTGCGTTAGAGATTGAAGTCAGATTCGCTCCCTCAGACGGTGAGCACGGCGGCCAGTTGCACATACTTGTGGATCAACTTTAGAGCTGCTGTCAACGTACAACAGCCACCCTGAGCTCTGGAGCTGTACTGTCCTGCAGCTTCACTCACATGGACACACTTTCAACGTCCTTGTTTACCGTGTTCCTGGCTGTAGTCCTGTCAAAGCTGGTGTGTATCTGTAGACTGTGTGGATGTGAGACAGAGCACATTAGACAAATATGTACTGATGAGCTCAGGATATTTTTATTTTCAACCAGAAAACAAATGTGCAAAATAGTTAGTTTTATAAGTGATGTCAGTCATTCTTGAACTTGTTAAAAATGTTTTATAATGTTGTTAGCAGTTAGCAGAAGTCTTGTGTGTTGTTCTTTGTTGTGTTGAGGTCCCAAAGATTTGACACTGAAGTAGAGTCAAGTTGTTTTTGAAGTGTTGCTGATACAAAGGTAGATGTTTGAAATGTGTGAGGAGCTCGAGCTTTTTCCATTCTACTAGTTTCAGTCAGATCATTTATCACCAACATGTTTCAGCACCTCACATTATCACCACATTTTCATTCATGTCATTGTTTGGCTGCACTGAAATAACTTGATGAAAAAGACAAATAGGAAGGAAGCCAGATTTCCTGAATGCTGAAATAATGAATAAGCATTTGATCAAGCAGGAAGAATAAACTGTTGTGCTGCTCTGTATCAGCAGGTATTTTGTCTGATGCCAAAAACCTGTGTAAACAGAACAACCCTGTTTCTAAAATGTTGGGACTTTTAGAAACAGGGTTTTTTTTTTTTTACTGTTTTATGAAAAATATTTGTTCAGTTTGAATATGATGCAGCAACATGTTTTTAAAAAGGTGGGACAGGGGCAACAAAAGACTGGAAAAGTTGTGTAACACTAAAGAAAAAAACCTCTTTGAATATCTCACAACTAATGAGGTTAATTGGCAATAGGTCAGTGGATGATTGGGTATCAAAGAGGCTCCAGAGAGGCAGAGTCTCTGTGCTGTCAAGGTTGGGAGAGGTTCACCACTCTGTGAAAGACTGTGGGCAAACAGTGCAACAGTTTAAGAAAAATGTTCCTAAATGTAAAACTGCAAAGAATTAGTGAATTTCAGCTTCTACGGTTAATAATATCATTAAAGATTCAGAGAATCCAGAGATATCTCTGAGCAAAGACACTGAAAACCAGCACCAAACCACATTCTGAGTGTATTACAACAGCATGGCTCCGCAGCAGAAGAGTCCGGACTCTAAACTGACCTGAACCCACTGAAAACATCTGGAGCATCATGAACTAAAGATACGACAAAGGAGACCCTGAACGGTTGAGCAGCTGAAATCCTGTATCTGTCAAGAACGGGACATTTTACTGTCAAACCTCCTAGATGTTTACAGAGTGTCGTTAAAAGAAGAGCTGGTGAACACATTGGGAAACATGAGCCTGTCCCAACTTTATCAAACATGCTGCTGCATCAAATTCAAAGTGAGCAAATATTTTTCATAAAACAATACAATTTCAACATTCTGGTCAAAATTATGAGATAAGTAACTTAATAGTTATTGTCTTTAACATGTTTAATTTTTCATTTAAAATGTCTCATTGCCATCACAGAAATTCACAAAACAAATATAAAGACATTTCAAATATACAGTTTACATACAAAATATGATATTTGTATGTAATATTAGCCATTTAATCTGGAACCATTAAGTATATGATCTTATAATTTTAACTTAAAAAAGGCAAATGTTTGACTTGTTACCTCATAATCATACACACAAGTGTAGATTTTACTTTTTTTTTCTTAATCCTAACGTTTCATTTCATCCAGTTTTTCTCTTTGCTGGAGTTTAGCTTCAATATTAAGACACTGAGTGGAGGGATGTTTATTGTAGACAAAATAAGCAACAACAAACAAGCAAACTGTTCATTCAAACCTTTATTGACACACAACTGAATCACAGTCTCTGTCTCATCCATGCTGTGAACTTCATGCAGCAACAAACAACAACAGCAGCAGAAGAAGAAGAATTCATTATTTCCACAGACAACAGAGCTAAAAACATGAAACTTTCATTTTCATTTTCATTTCATGTATTTTTAATGTTTTGTTTTAATTTTATTTCAGAAACAGCAACAAACCAACAACATGCAGCAGCTGAAATAACGACACAACTGGACAGGAAATATGTCTTTTTTTAACTGTCAGCTGGTCCTGTCAATCAAATATGGATCAGATAACGATCAGATATCGATCAGATATCATTCTCTTAACTTCAAACACTGACGATGGATTGTACAGATGTAAATAAAGACAGAATATTGACTGACAGCCAGGGGGCGCCATAACACCACCAACACCAGGACAGAGTCTAAGAGTCAGCATCAGGACTGTTGTTTTCATTCAGTCATTTCACTGAAATAAAATGATGAGATATATTGACATGCATGAATGTGTAACTGCCACTGGTTACCAATATGTGCCTCTAGCAGAAGGTAGTCGACCCCAGCAGATGATATTAGTATCTAAAAATAACCACTAGAAAGTCGGAGGTTACCTCACGCTTTAATTATTTGTCTACCACCAGTATCTTCAGGTAGCCACAGATAGTTACTGGGAGCCACCAGTAGAACCTAATGGCCACCAGCAGTTAAACGTAGCCACAAATAGTCGGTGAATAACTAGTCACTAGCAGTTATACTCTGCCATGGATTTTTTTAGCCACCAGTGGTCTCTGTAATATACAAGTAACCACCAGTTTAAGCTCATAGTCACCAGTTTAAACCAATAGTCACCAGTATACACTCACAGTCACCAGTATAAACCAATTATCACAAGTATAAACTCATAGTCACCAGTTTAAACCAATAGTCAACAGTTTAAACTCATAGTCGCCAGTTTAAACCAATTATCACAAGTATAAACTTATAGTAACCAGTTTAAACCAATAGTCAACAGTTTAAACCAATGGTCACCAGTATAAACCAATGGTCAACAGTTTAAACTCGTAGTCACCAGTTTAAACCAATGGTCAGCAGTATAAACCAATAGTCAACAGTTTAAACCAATAGTCAACAGTATAAACCAATGGTCACCAGTTTAAACCAATGGTCAGCAGCAGTAATCACTGGTAGATACTGGTCACCTGTAGTCATCTAGTCAGCGAGAATTATCTGAGTTATCCCTTTGATCAATCACATCCCTCCTCAGAAAGAGTGGGTGGGGCCAGGTGCCCACCCAGCACCGCCTACTCGACCGTGATTGGTAGGCTGCATGAGACTCTCGCTGCTAATTGGTCCGTGGAGAGCAGTGCATGGCGAGTGGGAGGGGCTGAGTTCACTGCATCCAACCGTCCACAGACAGGGATACTGACTGAACACAAACATCAACATGTTATATATATTAAATATATTAATAAATGTATATATATATATATATATTTAATGTAATACGGAACCAGTGAACTGGTAGGTAGCAGTGGACCTAGGTTTTTCTATAAGTTAATCATATAAGGCTGTGGGCGGGGCCTCACCTGGAGTTGTGAGGAGGAGGCTGTGAGGAAGGGATGCTGCTCGTCAGGGGGAGGGAGGTGGAGGAGGAAGAGGAGGAGGCTGGACGTGGGGAGGAGCCGCTCCATCCGTCTGATAACACCTGGACACCTTCAAGAGAAATAACACCCAAACTACCTGTGTATATACCTGCGTATATACCTGTATATGTACCTGTGTATGTAGCTGCGTATATACCTGCGTATGTAGCTGCGTATATACCTGCGTATGTAGCTGCGTATATACCTGCGTATGTAGCTGCGTATATACCTGCGTATGTACCTGCGTATGTAGCTGCGTATATACCTGCGTATGTAGCTGCGTATGTAGCTGCGTATAAACCTGTCTATGTATCTGCGTATATACCTGTGTATATACCTGCGTATATACCTGTGTATGTACCTGCGGATGTACCTGCGTATGTAGCTGCGTATATACCTGCGTATGTACCTGTATATGTACCTGCGTATGTAGCTGCGTATAAACCTGTCTATGTACCTGTGTATATACCTGTGTATGTACCTGCGTATGTACCTGCGTATGTAGCTGCGTATATACCTGCGTATATAGCTGCGTATGTAGCTGCGTATGTAGCTGCATATATACCTGTGTATATAAATCCATAGTGTTACCTGAGGAGTGTGAGCGGTGTGGCAGGTAGGCGGTGGAGTAAGGTGTGTGTCGTCCTGGGTAACCATGGTGTTTGTAACCGTGGTGATGATGCGATGGCAGCGGGAGGCTACTGCTGTAAGGGAAAGCCCCGCCTCCTCCAGCTGAGCACAGTGACCAGCCTGACACACACATATACACACATTTATTATATTAATATTTATTAAAATGTATTTATTATTGTATTTAAATGTTGTAATTCTAAATTATTTATACATATACATACTTACATATTTTTGCATTCATGGATTAATTATAAATGACTTTGTTTAACTAATAAGATAATAGGAAATACTACACATAAACATGGAACAATACATACTAATTATTGTCTTCCAATTTTGTCCCAACAAATATTCTTATTTATATGTTTTCTACTACATAAACATTATATATTGTACATACATACATTAAAGAGAAATAAAATGCTGTCTCTGAAATGATGCTTTTGTTTCAGTGTAAATATAAAAAGAAAAATTATATATTTTTCCTGATCTATTTATTGTAGTTATTGAAAACTTTAGTGACTCACAGGGTTGAATCCCTGAAACACGACTCTCCGATGAGTCCGGTAAACCCCGCCCCCCTGGGTTTCTGAGGAGGATAAACCAAACACTGTCAGAGGGCAGCCTGTGTGTGTGTGTGTGTGTGTGTGTGTGTGTGTGTGTGTGTGTGTGTGTGTGTGTGGTTTCTGTATCCCTCTCACTTGACACCATCTCTCCAAACGAGTGAGACAGTCGAGCTCTGAGCAGCTGATAATGACTCTCTAATCGCCTGCTAATGCTAACTTCCTATGTGATCCTGGTGAGAAATGATAAGCGCTAAGTGTTTGCGGCCGACACCTGGCTGCTTTACACATTGCTGCCATTCATTCCATTACTAGTACAGTGGTGGAAGAAGCTCAGGTGGAGCTGCTTCAACTACGTCATATACACTCAGATAGCTCGGCCTACTGGTTCCCAACCATGGGGTCAGGTCCCTCCAAAGGGTCACCAGATAAATCTGAGGGGTTGTCAGATGATTGACGGGAGAAAATATGACTTGATGAGTATTTGTCACCTTCAGGGTGTTGACATCGTACCTCTCTTTGGCGTCCAGGAAGGCCTTAGCAAATGGGTTGTATTTAATCTTCAGAGCTGTGATCTGCACAGAGAAACACCAAAACATCCAACAGCCATTTCTGTGAAAGGTCCAAACAGTATAAAGGTAGATGTCCATGTGTTTTACTTATGAAATAATTAAATGCTCCATGTACAAACACAAAACCTGTGAATAAATAGATTTTTTCTTTTTAAATCTCCTGAAGTTACGTGAAGTTTTGGTTCTGTCTGAACTTTTTCAAGTTCTGTAAAAGAGTAAAAGTTCTGAGCTGAGGCCCGACAACATATTCTCACCTCTTCTAGTTTATTGCATTGCATTGGTTCTGGTTTTTAACAGTGGACGAGTTAAAACTGTAGAATAAACATGTAGTTCCATGGATTTTCAAAAAAGTCCTGTTTATCAAAATGAGGTGATACATGATCCAAAAAGAATCAAACTTCTGTTCTGTGTGTGTGTGTGTGTGTGTGTGTGTGTGTACCTCTTCGTTCTGATAGGCCGTCACAGCGATGAACTGAGTTTCTTTGAAGGACACGTTGGAAACCAGACGATGGCGAGAGCCGACGCACACGATGTGGAGCTGAGGCTCGTACTTATGGAGGGAGTTCAACATGATCTGAGAGAGAGAGAGAGGTCCATACACCTGTTCATACCTGTGTATACCTGTTCATTTACAGTACACCAGCACATCTGTTGGTGCTTCACCATCAAACCTTAACCTTTCTCACCTGACCTATATGAAGATACCTTTACACCATCAGTACTTCAGTTTCCAGGTCCACACCTGAGCACACCTGCTCGTGTACATTCACACTGTGGACAGGCGTCACCTGTGTGACCCCGTCTGTGACTCTTCAGGTCTGAAAGTTCCAGCTCTGACTCCATGAACAACAAAAGCCACATCCAGTCAGTTCATGGAGTGGAGCCATCTTTGTCTTTTGGCTCAAACACTCGTTTATCCATCTGTCTGCTCTCTCCATCCACCCTCCCTCCACCGCCTCGCTAACGAGGCCCGATTAACCAATCAGAGTCCTCCAGGCGGACACACAAAAACAAACTGTTTTCTATTCAGATTGAGAGGCTGGCTTCACATCTGACCCCGGCTCTGTGTGTGTGTGTGTGTGTGTGTGTGTGTGTGTTTACCCTGGCAGTGCCCACATTAGCTGGAGTGTGTGTGGGCTCTTTTTGAATATAGTTTACCTCTCTCTCTCGTCCATCTGAAGCATGATGGGTAAATTAATTTACCAGTAAAAAACATAATTACCATAATGTACAAATAAGCTGAGCAATTATTTCATTATGGTCGAGCTCTCTGTTCCAACTCTGCATTACTGCCCAGTGTGTGTGTGTGTGTGTGTGTGTGTGTGTGTGTGTGTGTGTGTCATATTTGGACAGGGATAATGGGGTAAATATAAACAACATTATTGCCAATTTTGTAGTGCTGCAAGTGTGTGTGTGTGTGTGTGTGTGTGTGTGTGTGTGTGTGTGTGTGTGTGTGTGTGTGTGTGTGTGTGTGTGTGTGTGAAGGCCTCTCTGAGTGGTGAACGGCTCTCGACAGGAAGTGCATTAAACTGCTGCCCGCCAATTAAGAGCTGTTTATCCCGTTCCCGTGGTTACGAGGGGGCGAGCAGGTGAAGTGAGCGAGGAGAGGGACTGAAGTGGCTAATTAGAGGTGGTAGTCTCTCGCCCACTCCAATGCAATATAGGGAAGGAGAGAGAGAGAGAGAGAGACAAAAGAGGAAGAGATGGAGAGACGCTCTTGATATAGAGAGCAGAAGATAATGGACAGAAGAAGAAGAATGAGGAGAAGAGGAAGAAAGACGGAAGAGGAGAGGAAAAAAGTGATGAACAAATTATTGAATAAAACAAAACAAACAGAAATGAAAGAATGAAAAAGAAAGAAAGAAAGTAAATGCGATAGAAATAAAATTAACAGAAGAAGAAAGAAAAGAAAGGAAAAAGTTAGGAAATAGGAAGAGGAGGGAAGAGAAGAGGAAAAGGAGAGGGGAGGAAAAGATGATTAAAGATGAAGAAAAAGGAGAAGAGAGCAGAAAGGAAAGAGAAATGAATGAATGAATGAATTTATGTTTAAACCTGAGACTTCACACAGTCGGACCGGTTGTTGTCCCCTCTGCTCCTTCAGAGCTTCAGAAGAAGAAAACTGAGGATTATCAGTCTTCATCTCTCTGTGAGATCATTACTAAGCTTTTCACTGAGGCCTGCACTCATCTGCACAGGTGAACTCACATGACTGTGTTTGTGCTTCAGTCCCAACCTCATCTGATCTGTGGTCTATAATTTAAAGGTCCATACTTTAACTTTTTAGTCCAAAGTGTTGATCTCCATCAGAAGATATATTTGTAGTTTTAAGAACCAAAAACCATCTCAGTGTAGTTTTACATCTCCTCTCTCAGGCTTCTCTCTGGAGCTCTCGTAACAACAGGTCAGTCAGCCAATCAGAAGAGAGGATCTGAGTCTCTGATCCAATCAGAAGAGAGGATCTCAGCTTCACATGTGAGTTTACCTGTCCTCCTCCGTTGACCTTGTTGGTGAGTTTGACCTTGTTGAAGGTCACGGCCGCCTTCATCCAGTGAGCTCCAAAGTTTGGCGAGTCCGGGTGGATGTAGATGCCGCCGTGGCTCCGCCCCTCGCCACGCCCCTCCGCCCGTCCAGCCGCCACCCACTCCCCGTTCACGAACTTCCAGCGGCAGCCGTCGGCCGGCACAAAGTCCAGCAGGAAGGAGTACATGGAGCTGGGGTCCAGACCAGAGACGCTGACCTTCAGGACCGGGAACATGCGTCTGAAAAGACACTGGAGATGATCACTGTCTTTATATGAACTGATCTGATGATCGTTTTCCTGATGAACGAATCAACACTTAAAATAAAACAGTGAGAAATCATCACATCAACTCAAAGTTGCGTCTCCACAGGTTTGTGTTTTTGTCCAAACCTCAGAGACTGAAACACAAACAGCTGCTGATTAATTCACTGGTTTAAACTCAAACTGTGTAAACTGTGAGGTCACTTCCTCCTCCACAGCGCATTGGAGTTTAAAGGTCCTTCACTTGTCGTGTGTCTGCTGCTGGCAGATAAATGAGAGGTGGAGCACAGGCTCCAGAGGAACCACAGCTTCATCTCTGTGAATAAACACTAACTTCCCCTGTAAGTCTCCCTCCTCCATCACTGCCGGTCTGAAGTGGCCTTCTGCAGGTGTGAATGGAGTGTTTGCCCACGGCAGGGCGCGACTGGTCAACGCGCCTCAGCTCAGCCAGATAAAACAACCAGACCACAGAGGCAGCTAACGGCGGGCATCCACACTAATGAATAACCCTGGTGAATAGACCCCCCCCCCCCCTCCTTTCTGAGGAGCCTCCACCCAAACACATCTTCACTTTTTATTCATTCAGTGTTTTCTGTTGAGTTTATATTGTATTTAACAAAATCCCTCTTTTTTAATTTATTGATATTTGTGTTTTATCTGTAGAAAACAGGTTGTGGTTTTCGTGGTTGATCAGTAACTTTCCTGGAGTCTCAGTTGGAAACAGGTGGTTGTGGTTACCGTCCGTTCTTGGTGACGATCATCTCGTTGGTGATGTGCTGAAACTTCCTCCACAGCTCGGCGTCCTCCAGCGTCACCCGGAGCTCCCTCTCTGTCGGGTCACCCTTCTCCCGCCCAGCCTGCAGCTCGCTCTCCACTGCGCTCAGCAGCCGTGACATGCAGCGCTCGGCTGAGCCCGGGCTGCAGGCCGTCCCGCCACTGCGGACCGTAGTGACAACAGGACCTCCACCTCCGGTCCGGTCTCCTGAAGACACAGAACCAGACTCCCCGTCCTCCAGTAGCCCCTCCACCTTCATCTGGAGACACAGACACACAAAGACACATCAACCTTGAGGTCAGTGGAGACCAAACACACAGCAATGGCGTCCACATCTGGGTAAAAGCTACAGTTCGAGGCCCAGTTTTGTTGTTAAGAAGCTTCAATGAAGATGAAACTTTCATTTCCACGGTATCAGGCTAACGTCTCAAACAGCAGTGAGACACAGGTGAAGAAGCACCTGAACGCACCTGACTGCTCTGTGACAGATCGTTGGGTCCTGAGAACCAGGCTGCATTTCTCTCATCACTAAACCAAACTGACTTTCACCTAAATGAAGCCTCCACAAGGACAAAACTTTGGCCTTAAATGTCATAATCAAGTCAATCAATAATCAATAATCAAACTGTGGTAGCAGGCTGGGGGAGAGTCTCTTAAATTTCCATGTAATTTAAGTCAAGGAGCCAAGAATACATCAGTGGCTTCCTCCACATTTCCATAAAAATTTCTCATTTCTCTCCATCAGTTCTCGAAGCTTCGATCCATAAATTTGTCTGAAATATTGTAAATGAGTCTCAAACAGGATGAAACCTGTGACACCAACAGGAAAAGTGGAGCCTCTGACTGATTCCACTAAACATCAATTATTCCCTTAAATTTCTCCTTAAGTAAAAAAAGCTTTCTCCAGAGTTCGGCAGATTTTTGTCACAAACATTTTTCTTGATGCGTCTCATTAGAGGAAATTAAACCTGAAATCGAACACTGACGTCACTGGTCTGGTTAAGTGACTGAACTGAATTTAATGTTGATGGTTTAAAATCTCCCTCCCCAGATGCTCTACAGCTGTGTGAAGGTTGGACCATCAGTTAATCCTTTGTTAATAACACACAGTTACCAGTAACAGATCAACTGAGAGAAATATTTAAAGTCGAGACATCAGATTTTTTTTGAGGTGGCACCAAATGTAAAAATATACTTTGTTTTTTTGTTTGATTTTAATAGAATATGAATCACATTTCTGAGGGTTTTAATCAAAGCTTGGTCACAACAACAACGTTGGTCTTAGGACAAGTTTGTAATTTTCCACATCTCAGCACATTATGAAGAGATGCGTTGGGGGGGGTGATTACATGATTAAATTCTTAAAACTGGGACTCTGTCCTTCAGAGGTTCAGTTTAGCTGAGGCTGTTTTCACTGTGGGAATTAAACCCTGTCACACAAGAGAGCAAACCTCTGTTACTACAGCAGCTTTAAAAACCTCGACTCCGCTTCCAGCTCAGGTTCCTTCATTTGTATTCAAGCTCTACAGAAAATAATTCCCAGCTCTGAATGTAAGTTAAAACTTATTTTCAGTTTCAGATTTGTGTGAAAACACATGATCTCACTTATTTCATGACTAGATCTGCAATAATAATGTTCTGATTCTTAGATCAAATATAAAAAATGTAATGTTGTATAATGAAATGATCTTTAAAACATTAAAAATGTTTTAGAGCTCCTGTCCTAGTTTTTAAGGCAGAGACAGGAGCATGGTGAGGATCTGAGGACGAGTCAGGAGCCTCCGAGCTTCTCCTGTTCTCAGTCCTGGATGTTCGATCATCATCGTTAGAATAAAAAGTGCTCGGAGACATTTTCTGGCCTCCGTGTTGTTTCAGGTCGGATGTGGGCCGTCAACATTTAGAGATTTTCAATGGGACATGAGAAGGTTGAGAACTGCTGCATTAGAGCAGTAACATCCAGTTTTCTTCTTCTTCCTCAGAAACAGGTTCAGAATCAGCAGCCGCTCTTTTATCTGTGTGGTACTTGTGTCTCGGTGTGGTTCAAACTAACAACTGGAGAATGGACGGAGCTTTTCTTTTCTTTATGAAATTCACTGTGTGTGTCTGGAAATTACAGTGAGTCCAAAACAACAATAAAACACAAACAACAAACATCACTGAGATTCATCTCATGTCAACTCATTTCTGTCATCACTGATTCGCTCGCAGCTGCAACCACTTCACTGAAGTTACAGCTTTTACTCAACAATATACTGTACGCTCTAATTAATTAATTAAATTAATTATTAATTCATTTATTTTGAGTTGAAAATATTTATACTAAATTCTAAAGTTCAGCAAACTAATAATTATTTGTAGGAACAATAATCAGAACGTACACAACAGCAGCAAAACCTCACTGTGCATTAAAGCTTTCAGAACTCCAACTACATGATTTAATATAATCCACATGATTTAATATAATACAGCTACATGATTTAATATAATCCACATTATTTAAAATAATCCAACTACATGATTTAATATAATACAACTAGATGATTTAATATAATCCACATTATTTAAAATAATCCATCTACATGATTTAATATAATCCTTATACATGATTTAATATAATCCATCTACATGATTTAAAGTAATCCAACTAGATGATTTAAAGTAATCCAACTAGATGATGTAAAATAATCCACAATCTAAAATAATCTTAGAGGTTTTCATTTTCCTTTTCCTTTTTGTAGTGTTTATTTTTAAACCTGTTTTGGTGAATAGAACATACTCACCTACTTATACTTGTTACATTATCATTTATATTCACAGGTATGTAAATGTAAATATTATACTTTTGATGTATTTTTTTTTAAATTCTAATTAAATAATTACTTAATTATGGTCTGCTGGAGGTGGAGGGAGCGGAGGATTTCTTTTCTGTGGATGAATTCTGAGGAAGAGAAGCACTTTCAAAGACAAAGATCAAATAATTATTAAAACCATTAAAAACACAATAAAAATTAGTCTTCAATGAAAACTAAAACAAGCATAAAACACTGACACATTGATTCACCCATAAAGATGAAAGCTGATAAAACTGAACTTACCTGTGCCACTGAGCTGGAAAGGTGAATTAATCCAAAAACTAAATGTGAAAAACTGAGAATTAAAGTGTTAATTAAAAATAACTGTTAATAAATGATGTTAATTAATTAAGAGTCTTTCGCTGTGTGATGTGAAGCTGCTCAGCTCCAACTGAACACGTCAGAAACAATCACAGGACAGTCTGACTATACCTCGCTCTACCGCTCTCTCTCCCCCCATTACACACACACACACACACACACACACACACTACCTCAATCTGCCACTCTCTCTCCTCTTTCACACACATGATTAGCCTCGCTCGACCACTCAATGCCAGTTTCACTGAAGCTTTATTAGCTTGTGATTTTGATCAAAACAGAAGAGGCCAAATCAAGATTACGAAACCAATATGTCACAAAGAGGGATCAATACAAAGAGACAATATATTCTGGACTGATTTCAATTATTGATTATTCATAAAAACTGAGTAAAAGGAACCAATCTATGATTCAACATGGACAACAACTGATTTCAAATCTGCTTGTTTCAACTCTCACACAAACATGGACAAATTAAATTAACGTTTTTTTCTATGCAGTTTGGTGCCCGATCCACACGACACGACTTCACTAAACTGAGCTTTTCCTCTGTAAATCTGAAAAACAGAGGTGATAAACCTAAAAACACAGTTTCGGGTTTGATGAAGAAAACTGAATTTTTACTAAATCAGTCCGAAGCATAGACACGCCTGAAAACGAGGGAAACATCAGCGTCATGTTTTAGTGTGGACAGCTTTTTTTTTTTTTTTTTTTTGTCAACAGTCTCTAGAGTGGATCATTTAAAAAACCCACCTGAGGGGAGGGAACATTTTGAAAACAAACTCAAACACACCACATTTTTTTCCTTTTTCCAAAGTGAACGGAGAAACTGCGTCTTCAATCCTCCATATTTGTCATTCGACGCCCACAGGGCTCCGTACAGTCCAGTGTGACCAGGGAAAATGTCGGTTTTTTTTAATACCGTGAATGAATCTGAAAACTCCTGCCTCTCTTTTAGTGTGGAAGAAGAAAACTGGGGTGACAGAGATGTTTATGAAACAACCAGAAAACACCAGAGTGGATTCACATTTTCTTTAAAATTCGCCGGCTCGTGTGGACGCAGATAGTGACATCACTTTTTTCTGATACTCATTGATTAACTGAAAGGATTAGTTGATCTGACTGAAATAAAAACAAAAACCATCAGTGTGTGGGAGGCGCACACTGATGGTTTAAATGTCATACGACAGTGTTGAAGAAAAACACCATCAGCTGCTCAGATCAGCATGTAATAGAGAATAGGTCAAATCCAAACGCAGAACATCTGGAAACACACGCACGGCGACATACGATATCTGGACTGTGGCTGCTGCCTGAAAAAGGGAGTGTGTGTGTGTGTGTGTTTTATTGTGTGTGTGTGTTTTAATCAGCAGGCGGTGGAGGGTGGAGATTACAGGCTTTAGAGACTTAACAGGCATAAAGGAGACGTTAACGACGGAAGCAGGTAAACACCAGAAGACCAGGTAACACAAAACACACACTACTGAGGACAGAACTCACACTACTGCTTTTATGGATGTAAGAAATGAAACTCTGACTCAGTCTGGTCTGGGTCTGATCTGGTCTGGTCTGGTCTGGGTTTGTAGCTCTGCTCCAGACCGGAGGCTGGTGGAGTGTGAATCAGATTGAATGAGACAAACTGCTGGACACTGAGCGTTAAACAACATTTATTCACAGTGAAAACAGACGACACACAGACGACACACAGGTGAAATGGTTTTTGACTTTGTGTGAATGTTTGTGCTGAAATCTCTTGGACCAGGACAACCAGAGGATAAACTGGGAGAACTGGAGGAGGAGCCGGTGGAGCTGAGCACCACTGACACCGTCACTCACACAAAACCTGCCGACAGAGTCTCTGTGGTTCAGACAACACACACACACAACATTATTTATCTGATCATTGTGTGATCAGTAAAATCTCCATCATTCATCTTCTTCTTCCTTTTGATAAATGACCTGTTAGTGATGGTTCACTGCTTTACCTGGATCAGCTCCACCTGCTCTGCTCACAGACAGGTGTGACCAGCGGGGGCGGAGCAGACGTAGGTGTCCGTAAACAACATGAGGAGATGTGACGTGTGCTGCGACTCACCACAGTTATCCATCAATCTGATCAATAACTTGTCGACTCATAGTTTTATTTAAGAAGCTACAACAGCAAGTGTTTTATATTTCATCTTAATAACTGACAACGATCAATTATCAAAGCAGCAGTGATGTCACGGCGTACCTGGGTACATGCTGACATCATCAGATCTGAAAACTCAGCTCCAGATTGAAAGTTTCTGTCTCACATTAAATATTCGCGACTAAAGAAGCAGCAGAGTTTAGAAACATGGAGCAACAGTGGAGACCTGGATCCAGGACCCACTCGTCCTCAGGTGTGTGTGGGTCGATCGTGTCCTGGTGTGAGTCCAGGTGGAACCGACAGGAAACAGGAAGTTACACAAACTGTACAGGGAGAGAGAACTGGTCTCCATGGAAACCAGGTCTAATGTGTTTTTTTTAAGACGTTCACTGGTGCTCAGATTGAAATGTTGTCACTGCTGATTGGACACCAACCACTCAGGATCCTGCGTCCTGATTGGTCAGACAGGTGGGGGCTCAGGGGTGGGTGGGGTCTACACACAGATTGAGAATAATTTGATGACGGCGTCTCTGAAAGAGAGAGAGGACAGGTGAGAGTAATTCACCTGTGTTCATCAGGTTCATTAATGAGACTTTTTAACTCAACACTCTTTATACTTGATGGATACACTTTTAGCTTTGGTCCCAACAACGTTTCACACTGACAACAAACGTTTAACCCTTTTCACTGTGAATAATTAGGACCCACTGCAGCGGTCGATACTGAGCTCACACATCATACAGGTGTGTGTTTGTGTGTGTTACCTGGCAAAGGGGATGTATGAAAGGCCATACCTGCGATGAACAACAGCAGCAGTCAGACAGGTAAAACACACAGGCAGGTAAACACTCTGAGTGTGTGTGTGTGTTTGTGTGTGTGTATTATACCAGGTGAAAGCCAGAAACTGAAGGACACAGAACAGCAGGGCCAGACCATTATTCTTCCACTGCAGAGAGAGAAGCTTTAACAAACATGTTTTTATTCTGCTCTGTTTTTTTTACACAACAACCAGAACAGAGGTGAAATATTCACCATTAAATCTTTATCTCAGTGTTTCCTGAGTCTGTTAATGATCAGTGTCAGTAAAGCTTCATCCTGTGAAGAACTGAAGTAATTTGTGTGTTTGTTTCTCACCCAGAAAGCAGCACACAGCGTCAGCGCCAGGCAGACCTGCAGAGACACAGAGACACCTGAGGATAGACGGACGACAGCGTGAACCTTCACCTGAACTGCTGCTCTACGTCTGTGCCACGTCACGTGTGTGTGTCTGTCCTCACCAGCATGATGGCGGTGGCGAGCGCCCTCTCTTTAGCACACATGGTCTTCAGCTGTCGACACGGACCCACCAGGAACATGGTGCTGAAATCACATCACAGTGACCTGACAGGTTACAGGTGATACTGAGGTCCTCCACCAGAGGGCAGCAGGTCCTTCTCTTTAGACACTGAGCTATACACAAACGCCCGGGGATGATGGGTAATGTAGTTTCCCAGTTCATGCCAGGACAAAAACTTTAAACGGTCAACATCACCTTTAATCATTTTCATTTATGGCCATTTTTTATTTTTCTTTAATGTATTTCATCTAGTTTTATTTTATATCCTCATTTATTTTAGAACGGCACTCACCTGTACAAAAGGTGCAACACAAATAAAGTTTGATTGATTGACCTGACCCAGTCTGACCTCGTTTAGACTAATGTGGACTAGGTCCAGTCAGACCAGGTCAGACCAGGTCAGACATGGTGGATTCTGGTTGGTACCTGGCCAGAGCGCAGATGTTTCCCACACTGTAGAGGACAGCGAACACAGCGAGACCAATTCCTGGGATCCACAGCATACAGGTGCCCTGAATACAAGAGACAGACAGGCTGTTACTATGGAAACAGGCGGGTGAGACAGACCACGATCAATGGATACAGCAAGACATGACAGGTGGTTACCACAGAAACAGCTGGAGACTGACAGACAGATTGTTGCCTTGGATACAGACAGCCAGAAAAGATGTTACCACGGAAACAGAAGACAGTACAGATAGACATGCTGTGATCATGGATACAGACAGAAGGACAGATTGTTGTCATAGAAACAGAAAAAACAGACAGCAACCATAGAGACGGGTTGTTGCCATGGATACAGACATGAAGAAGGACTGATGGGCTCTTACCATAGGAACAGACAGAATATTACCAACAGACAGGCTGCTACCATGGATACCGACAAGAAGAAAGGTTGTTGCCATAGAAACAGACAGAAAGTCTGACAAACGAGCTGTGAATGTAGAAGCAGACAGGAAAGACAGATAGAAAGACAGGCTGTTACCATAGAAACAAGCAGAAGAGACATGCTGGCTATTACTATGGATACAGACAGAGAAACACTGTTGTCATGGACACATACAGGGAAAAGAGACAGGTTGTTACCATTGATACATTCAGGGGAAAAAGAAAGAGTGTTACCATGGATACACAGAAAAAAGAGGCAGACTGTTTCCATAGAAACAGACAGAGACCAACAGACAGAATCAAAGGGAACAGACAGACCGGCTGTTACCATAGACACAGTGTTGTGTAGTGCTGCTGTAACACAATGGTACACACACACACACACACACTCTCACACACACACTCTCTCACACACACACACACACGCACACTCTCTCACACACACACACACTCTCTCACACACACACACACACTCTCTCACACACACACTCACTCACACACACACACACTCTCTCACACACACACACACACACTCTCACACACACACTCTCTCACACACACACACACACACGCACACTCTCTCACACACACACACACTCTCTCACACACACACACACACTCTCTCACACACACACTCACTCACACACACACACACACACACACTCTCTCACACACACACTCACTCACACACACACACACTCACGCACTCACTCACTCACACACACACACACACACACACACACACTCACCAGGATGGAGCTGAACACACCAAGGACGAAGCAGATCACAAAGCCCTTCATCCTCGTCCCCCAGGCCAAGGTCGACGCCTGATTGGCTCTCTGCACAGATATCATCATCATCATCATCATCATCATCATCATCAAAAGACGCAGACCACAAGCTGAGTGAAGAAGAACTGAAACAAATGACCACACAAAGACACCAAGGACACACTGAGGAAGCAGGCAGCAGGACCAAGGTCTTTGTTGTGCTGGAGCTCAAACGAACTGATCCAGAGTCAGATTCTGATTCTGACTCTGACTCTGACTCTGAAAGCCAGAGATGCTCCAGGCTGCAGGGGAGTTCACAGACAGATTCTGACTCTGACTCTGACTCTGACTCTGACTCTGACTCTGAAAGCCAGAGATGCTCCAGGCTGCAGGGGAGTTCACAGACAGATTCTGACTCTGACTCTGACTCTGACTCTGACTCTGAAAGCCAGAGATGCTCCAGGCTGCAGGGGAGTTCACAGACAGATTCTGACTCTGACTCTGACTCTGACTCTGAAAGCCAGAGATGCTCCAGGCTGCAGGGGAGTTCACAGACAGATTCTGACTCTGACTCTGACTCTGACTCTGAAAGCCAGAGATGCTCCAGGCTGCAGGGGAGTTCACAGACAGATTCTGACTCTGACTCTGACTTTGACTCTGACTCTGAAAGCCAGAGATGCTCCAGGCTGCAGGGGAGTTCACAGACAGATTCTGACTCTGACTCTGACTCTGACTCTGAAAGCCAGAGATGCTCCAGGCTGCAGGGGAGTTCACAGACAGATTCTGACTCTGACTCTGACTTTGACTCTGACTCTGAAAGCCAGAGATGCTCCAGGCTGCAGGGGAGTTCACAGACAGATTCTGACTCTGACTCTGACTCTGACTCTGACTCTGAAAGCCAGAGATGCTCCAGGCTGCAGGGGAGTTCACAGACAGATTCTGACTCTGACTCTGACTCTGACTCTGAAAGCCAGAGATGCTCCAGGCTGCAGGGGAGTTCACAGACAGACCTCGCGGTTCTCAGCAGCACGGACATGGAGGAAAAGCTTCCTGGGCACTGGAAGGAGCAGAATCTCCTCGGGCTTTCAACACAGCTCCGTCACTTTTAGACTCATTTGTTCATGATTTAGTTTCCTCTACGTCCAAAAGTTAATCCATCCTCACAAACACGAACTCACTTGAAGTGGATTTATCGACTCATATAACGGAAGACAAAGGTCTGAGGCAGTGAGAGCAGCCTCGGCCTCGGATCACTGGACATTACAGGGATCGTTCGTGAAGCTGATCGGGCTCATGACAGGTCGCATGTTCAGCAGCTACCAGGCTAAAGACCACGGGGATGCTAGCGGCGCTCACCTCCAGAATCCCGGTCCCGTCCGCGCTGCTTCCATCGTCCTGGCCGCTCAGCACCTTCTTTAATTTATCCATGAGTCCTGCTGCCCGACACCTGCTGAGCTGCCAGATGTTTCCAGGTGTGTGTCTCAGGTGAGAGACGGTAAAACTGCAGGAGAGACGTCAACGCCTCAACAGGTGCAGCACTTCCGCCTGCAGTCCCGGCTGCGGCCACGGCGAGGCCGAGGGAGGCGCTGCTTCCCCGCATCAGCCTCCAGTCCCTGCTCGGTACTGTGGTACTTGTACCTCTACTGCACTGCGTGCTGTACTTTTACTGCGTTCAACCAGTCTGACAGCTACACTGGTCCAGACTAGTTACTTTTATTTTACAGCATACGATCGTCTCAGGAAGCATGATGTGTTATTACAGGTGATTATTATTGTATTATAATGATGTATTATGACAGGTGATTATTATTGTATTATAATGATGTATTATGACAGGTGATTATTATTGTATTATAATGATGTATTATGACAGGTGATTATTATTGTATTATAATGATGTATTATGACAGGTGATTATTATTGTATTATAATGATGTATTATGACAGGTGATTGTCACTGTATTATAATGATGTATTATGACAGGTGATTATTATTGTATTATGACAGGTGATTGTCACTGTATTATAATGATGTATTATGACAGGTGATTATTATTATATTATAATGATGTATTATTACAGGTGATTATTATTTGAGTGAGTGATGAACCTCAGGCACCTTAACTGTGTTTAGTTAGTTGCTCTAATATGTTCATGCATGAACAGACTGAGAGAATATTGACCCCTGGGGACTGACTCATAAAAGGCTCCTCCACCCCTCCTACCAGCAGCAGGACGTCCCAGACTGAAAGAGACACAAAATGATAACAAATGTGTGTATGTGTGTATTTTTAACGTCTCTCTTGATTGACTTTACAACAAGATTATTGTTTTTACTTAGGTAAAGGATCTGAATGCTTCTTCCCCCACTGACATTTACAGAATATCATCATGTCTTTAAGGAGCTGGACCCTTCGTCTCACAAACTAAAAAGCCAGAAAAACACAGAACAAACCAGTTCTCCGTGAAATCACAACAAAAACACTTCCCTCACATTTATAATTTCATCATCTATCAGTGTTTTTAATCTCTCCTCAGCTTCCTATCAGGAAGTTCTTTCTACTTTGACTTGACTACATCCATCGAAGCAGCTCAGGATACTCTGACCTGCAGTACTTGTTCACACCTCTGACCCTCTGAATACAGTTTCTACTGGTTTGGATTTTTAGTCAAGAATTAGAATATTTTTCCTCCACAATCAAACTTTATTCAAATCATTCCAACACTGCTAAAGTGTCAGTTTAGTAAAATGTTCCTAATCAGTAAATTTGTAATACACACACGCACACGGGTGTGAGGTTACTGTGGTTGTGCGTTAGCTCCAGTGCATGTGTGGGTTTTCTGTCCCACACATGCAGAGCTCAGATCCGGGCGCTCAGACTGATGCAGAGAGAACTGATCAGGCTGCTTACTGCTGGTGTTTGGTCCCTTTTTGCTGAACCTGACTAGTCCTGTCCCTGTGGCTCCTCTTCTGACGACTTGTCTGAATGTTTCACTGATGAAGTCCTTTGCTGGTGATGTTAGATGGTCTTTGGTGGTCTACGTGTCCCCCCCTCTGTCAGCGTCCTCCTCCCATCTGAGGATCCTCTGATGACACCGTCCCCTCCTGATGGGGTTTCAGACACAATACTGACACAGTCCACTACGAGACATTTTCAGGGACCTTGATAACACTGGGGAAGTGATGGTGTCACGGTCACTGATGTCAGTCCCCTGACTGGTGGTCTTAGGGGACTTTGACTCTGGTGGAGCTCCAGTAGACGGGCTGAGGCATGGAGACCTGAACATGACAGGTAGGACAGGACTGTTTTCTCCACAGCCGCTCCTCGATACACTGCAGAGAGGGACAAAGGTTTTTAGAGATTGTTCCATCTATTTGTGACAGTGTGTGTGTGTGTGTGTGTGTGTTACCTCTTTGTGGAAGGTGTGTGTGCACTGCAGCTCTCTGGTGCCGCCGGTTCCTCGATGTAAGTCGTTGTGACAGATCAGACACACACTGTCTGCATCGCTCTGCAACACACACGGTTGAAAGTCAGAGTCTCTCAGGTGAAAAACACAGGTCAGATTCACATCAGGCGTTTCACCCACCAGTGACATGACGTTACGTCTCCTGAACTGCCCCCTTCTCTCATGTGCTGTGGCCTCTGGGATTGTGGGTATGAGAGACGGTCTTCGCTCTGCGGCGGGCGTGGCGACAGGAGTGGCGGCCTCCTGTGGTGAGGGCAGGAGGCGGCGGGAGGAGGAGCGACGCAGCAGGACCCTCGCTGTCACAGGGGCCCGCGTGGACAAGTGGAGTCGAGATAGCTGCATGGCTGAGAGAGTAGTCTGGACACAGAGAGAGAGAGAGACTAGTTAGTGTTTAACCAGTTAAAAGGTTGAACTGGGCACCAGTTCCAGTTGATCCAGGTTTCAGTCCATCTGATCGAACTTTAGCAGCATCAGTAAAACATGAAAATAACTGTGATGAGGTCATACGTCTCCTTCCTCTCAGGTTATTTGTGGAGCACATTTAAACAGTGATTCACACAGAGGATGGAGATGAGGTCATAAAAGCCTGGAACAGTTTGTGCTTTTATTTATCAGAAAGTTTGATAAATGGATTTTAAGAACAGGACGGCTCACTGATCCAAAAATCCCATCAACACTGGCAAAAATAAACAAGACTATGAGTCTGTAATCCTCATTAGTGGCTCTGAGAGGCCGCTTCTCTCTATCACCCAGATGAACCGCTGAGCCACCTGAGCTGCCCTCCTGAGAGCTGTACGCCTGATGCTAACGCTGCTAGAAATGGCTGTGGAGAGCCTCTGGGTGTCTGTGATCAGGAGCTGTGAACCTCCTGAACACAAGCATCTGACTAAATAAACTGAGCCTGGACTGACTGGTCTGGTGACTGAAAATTAATTCAGCTGCAGATCATCACTAAGTCTGTGTGCGAGCCCATGAGTTCATTCACCACCCCTGCACTCAGTGACTTCCAGTCTCTGTGGATCCACTGGGAGATCTTTAGCTTCCCGGCCCAGCCCAGTCTGTGAGGCTACAGGCCGCAGCCGGACCTGACTGCAAACTGCTGCTCCCTCTTACCGGACACGGCAGCGAAGCCCGGCGGTCGGTCCTCATTCTGACCGGTGGCTCTAAGCTGTGTCTGCTTTCAGCTCTTCCTTCTCCTGCCTCCCCCTCCTCTTCCTCCTCCTCTCCGATTTTCTCCTGCTGTTTCCCTCCTCTGTACTGCTGCATCCAGGTGTTGAAGATCCTAGCACCCTCTTCCTCCTCCTCCTCCTCCTCCAGCCTCGGGGGGCTCTGGTCTTCTTTATCTGAAAACACCTCAGCTTCTTCTCGGTCTGGATCCATTGTGGTGGTATATGTGTATAATGTGGCTAATTAAAGCGGACGATTATTTAACACTGAAGTCACAGCTCTGAGGAAATGTGAAATTACAGTAAGATTGTACCACGTCACAACCAGGCCAAGTTTTCAGTTGTTTATGTCTTCCATTATTTATTTCAGATAAGATAACTTAAAGCTAATGAGCTAAATTACTTGCTAGGCTAGCTGACAACTATGTTAAATTACCACCAACCAGGCTAAATTACAGCTAAACAAGATTGCATCCACACTAAATGAAAACCAGGCGTAGGCTACCCGGGATAAATTACAGCCAAACTATGTTAGAAGCTAATTACAGCCTAGTTTTGATTTGATTTATGACCAGGTTTAAGTTACAGCTCGGCCACATAAGAAAACTAAGATCTGAATCACAGACTAAAATAAAGACATTAAATCTACAGGTAGTTACAGGAGCAGACCAACAGTTGGCAGATAGACAGTCTGAGAGGAGGAGGGACAGATGGAGGCATGGATGAAGAAGTGATGGGTGGATTATCTGAGCAACAGATCCACAAATCCAGTCTTGACTGTCGATCTCTCTCTCTGCTTGCCACAGAACCATACAAATGGAAAATGAAGTCCGTTTTCCAAAATGACCTGCAGCTCTTCCCTCCCTCGTCCACTGCTGCTCTCCTCCTCCTTGTTGTTCTGTCGCTCTCTTTCTTGCTGCTCCTCTCTTGCTTTCTGTGCTGCTCTCACACAAACCCTGCTAATCCATTTACTGAAGCCCAGGAGGAGGAGAGGAGCCTGAGGGCGGATTACACCTGGCTTCCTGTATCTGTGTCACACCAGGTGAGCGGGTCGGAGGCCCAGTCATTTCACTGACACCTGAACTCTTTGGGTTTAGAGATCAGCTGAACGACTGAGCTCCTAAATATTATACAGCTTTACTGGCTGCTGCTAGTAGTTGTTTATAGTTTGTATTATTTTTTAATAACGTGTAATTACATTTATTTATTATCACGTAATACCTGACTTATGTTCTTTATTTCTGTGGCTTCTCAGTCCCATTAATATTTAGACCCCCAACCAGAATTTCTCTCAAAGAGTTTGTAGGACGTGTGTGTATATTCCCTCACACAGTCTCTGGAAATACATCCAAGATCAAACTGCGCAGGTGAACCGGAAGTGTGTCTGTGTCGCGTCGTTAACTTCCGGGGTGAAGGCGGAGCCGCAGTTCGCCGGACTGTAAACACCAGTTAGCTGTTAGCTAACAAGCTAACCCGGGTTTTAGAGCAGCGTTGGAAAGTGAAGGAGTGAATGGGTTTGTGCTGCTCGTTTTTATTCATCAGTTCACAGGTTTTCATCAGGAACAGTCTCATCCGATGGGCTCGTTAGCGAACCTTAGCCTCTTAGCCAACAACTTATCTAGTTCATGGCTAGCAACTTCAAGTCGGACCGATTCAAGCCAAACTCCATTCAGAAAAGTAGCATTTTTAATATACTTTGGTTTCAGGAAAATGCAAATACGTAATAGAGCACATCATAACAGCTGTATGAGTCGGTTGTAGTTACAACTTATTTCGGCAGATGTGTGGCATATATGTGAGGGATTATTTCATGAAAAGTAATACAGAAAAGCATAATGTTTTGTAGTGTTCGTGTGGGTTATTTTAACTGCTGGCATTAGTGTGGATCTCTTGTGATCCACGCATCATTTTTATATTTGAATACTGCATTCACAAGAATGTGCGTTCAGTCATCGGAAGATTAGCCAGCACTAAATGGACAGATGGTCAGATCTGATGAGCACGGGATTGTAATAATTGATAATCTAACGAAATCCCGCTGTGCCTTCTGTACCGGACACAATCTGCATCGAAGATCGCTCAGAACTAATTCAGAGACTGTCTTCACTCCAGTATTATTAACTATTGCCCCTTAAATAGTGAGATTTCTAAAAGGATTTCCAAGCCAAACTTAACTCTGAAATGTACAAATTCTGACGTTTTTGCCAATAGCCAGATGTGAAATTTACGTTGCCGATTCAAAGACAGTTTTGTACTCATTTAAGAAATGTCTTAAACACAGTTTAATTATGTATTGCTTGTTCACTAAAAACAAGCAACTCTTAACTACTGATATTTTTAAATGGAGTTTGGCTGGGAATAGAACCCTGCCAATATTTGGCCACTGTAGCCACATTGGAAGAAAGAGTCAATAACCACCTTTTTAATCAGTAATAATATCAATAATACCTGCTATGTATAGACACACCGAAATGAGCATTATTAACTCTACCTTACCTTCTATAAAAAAATCTGCAAAGCTGAAAAATCCACTGTGACAGATATGTTAAACTAGCATTGATATTACAGAAGTGTGTTTTTGATTTTTTTAACCCGAACCCTTTTTTTTAATAGAAATATGACTTTTTTTTGCCAGGAAGTCACTGAAATTCCAAATAGATATGAAAGCATTATTCTCCAAACCTCAGTGAACCCAGCACAGCACACTGTAAACTGGATAATGATCATGATGATGTTCATGGTGATGGTAGTCGGCTTTTTCACCTGCACACGTTGACTCGTGTCTATTCTTAGGTGAGAAGACGTGTCCAGTAAACCAGGACCTGAAACAGACTGAGCTCAGCGTGATTCGGCCGTTGTTAATGTTCTTAGTATCATCTGTGTCATGGCAACATGTTCCTCCTCTCCTCCCCAGCCCCCCCCGTCCCCCTCTCCTCCCTGCGTCTCCTTGTCCCCCCTCTCCGCCTGCTGACGGCCGCGATGTGGCAGGTCGCTCGGCATCAGAGTGTGAAGCATTATGGGATGCTGGAGGACTTTGTTTCCCTGGTAACCGAGGCAGTCCCTCAGCTGCTGACGGACCGGCAGAGGAGGCTGCTGCTGCTGGCTCTGAGGGCAAAGGTGCGTGTTTTTATGGTCTTCATCCAAACTTCCACAGAGAGGCAGAGGCTCGGTGCTGTTGATGGGAGTAGTTCTAGCAGAAATGTATTTAGCTGGTTCTCATGCATGTTGAAAAACCATTTCCACCTCGTATTAACATGCACTCTTCTTCTGGATGTGTCGTCTAGATCAGGAAAAACTCACATTAATGCAGGTGTAGATTGAATCTGCTGAATGTAGCCACAGTCTCAGTTAGTGTGTGAGCTCTTTCTCTTTATTAGGACAAGGCATAAAACAAAAAACAAAAAAACAGGACATAGAAGTACTTTGATACTTTTATCCAACATTTCTATTTCAAGGGTTTTACTTTATTACAGTACAAAGACAAGACATGAAGAGAAAGCAGTTCAGTGTCAAATATCTTGAGGTGTAAAATTAAAGTTTTTTAAAGAAACATGTTACAAAGGCCTGCATTCAGGAGCAAACATGGTTCAAGTGGTTTTTACAGATGAGTGTTTTAAATGGGCAGAACTTCTGCACTGTAAAAACTTAAAGGCTGCAAGAACACAATGAGACATTTTCTTATGATTGACACCTGTGATGTGTCAGCGTGTCGGCTGTGGAGCACAAACCGTCCCCTCCTCTCTTCAGGACATGTAGTTTGAGGAGCGCGGCATGCTGCCAGAATAGCTCAGGAGAAGAAGAGGCCCAGTCCTCCAGAAGGTGGAGTTTACATCATCATTTTGTTTAAGGGCAGATCTCAGCTGCAGATTCTCCTGAAGATTTCATACGTTAGCTTTATGAAAACAAACAGAACTGCTTCAAAGATTCAGAAACGAGCCTGAGAGCAGCAGGAAGTGTTTCCAGACACTGATAGAGGACAGATGTGTGACAGATGTGTAACCAGAGCTAAACATGACATCTTCACTCTCTTCCTGCCTCAGGTGACCCTGTCTGATCCCGCCCCCCAGGCCGTCCACGCTCACCTCGACGCGATCCGCTCCGTGTCCGAGGCTACGGTGAGAGAGGAGGGCTCTTCCTCTGTATACAGCTGCTCACTCCAGTTAGTTGAAGTGTGAAGATGTTGCTCAGGGCCTCAGAGATCTCAGTCTGTCCTCACACAGCAGGTCGAACACCCTCCCAGAGTCTCAGGGACGTTCAGGTCAATAATGAAAACTGTCCTCAGCTGCAGCCTTAAGTTTGTCCTGCTCATGTGATTATTTTTAGAGCTGCAACTACGACGACTAAAACCCAAAGTGACGTCTTCAGATGTCTCATTTTGTCCAAATCCAAAGCCACTCAGTTTATTTATTTATGTGAGAAAGACGAGCATCAAATCTTCATCATGTGAGAAGCTGAACCAACGACTTTCTGATGTGTTTGAACTTGTCATTAACAGTAGTGAGGAGCTGCAGGTGAATCTCTGCAGCTCTAACACACGTGTGACTTTGTGAGTGGACACAGTCTGACCCGTCAGTCTTCACCCTGAAACACGTGACCAGACTGCAGGGGATTGTGGGACATGGAGTATATGTTGTGATCCTCATAAGTTGTGATGAAGGAGGGGAAAACATCTGGAAAATCCTCGTCCGTGTTTTTACTTTTAAATGTTCTTTGTTTGACACGTTGAGGATTCTGCCTCTGAGCTGGATTTGGTGTTAAATGTGTTTTAGTTCACTTCAGAATCAGGACTTCACACCTGTTTGTGTTTGTGCTCTGCAGCTGGACGAGCAGCCGGACGAGCAGCCGGACGAGCAGCCGGACGAGCAGCTGGAAGAGTGGTGCTCAGCTCTGTCCACTGTGGCTGATGAAGCCAGACAGCGCCTCCTGCAGGTCAGCAGCTGGAGGAAGGATTTACACACTGCACACACACTACACACTACACACTAACTACACACACTCTCACTACACACTACACACTAATTACACACTAACTACACACACACACACACACACACGACACACACACACTAACTACACACGACACACACACTCTACACACACACACTTCCACTAACACAGCTTTACTCACTGGGGTGAACGAGAGCAGCTGTGGTGTAAAGACTGTGAAGAGTCCTAGAGACAACACAGTGAAGAGCCACACACACACTAACTACATACTACACTCCACACTAACTACACACACACACACACACCTTCCTGTGAGATTTTAAACTTTATCATCTGATGGTGTTTGTGTGTCTGTTGTGTTATTGCTGTCGGGTCATGTTTGAGGTTTTTCTCTCGACAGGATCATGTGACCTGATGAATTAATGATGACATAAAAACGTTCGGATGCTGCTCAGGTTTATTGGCGTCAATAAAGTTTCTGAGCATCATAAGAGAACCGATGATCAGGTCTGCGACACTGTTTAAACTGAAGGTTGTGACGTGTCAACTGCTGAATTGTGTGTTTAAAATAAGTTGTGTTGACAGATCAGTCTCTAATGTTTTCATTGTGAGGGGCCCCTCAGGTTGGGGCCCAGGAGCTCGATGACCCTGAAGTGATTCTCTCACTGTGCTCGTCTCTGTTTCAGGAAGTGTTTGACCAGAGTTATGACTCCGCCCTCCAGTCCCTCATATCTGACTTCCTGTCCCGGATCGAGCAGCTGTTCCCTGTGCCCGACTTCAAACAGGTGACCTCACACACACACACACACACACACACACACACACACAATCACAATCACAATCACACACACACACACACACACAATCACACACACACACACACACACAGTCACAGTGTTATGGGAGCTGATTTGTTCAGAAACCAAAGCACTGCACAAATTAAAACGTCGACCTGCTGATGGTGCTAGATCTCTGAACTACAGGTACCATGATGCTTTGCACATGTGGCCTCCACTGTCTCCATTCAGTAGCTCAAATGGTGAAAAAATATGTTTTTCTTTTTTCATGTCAGAAGTTCATCCTGCAGCATTTTGTCTTTGTGTGGTTCAGGCCGCTTCCTGGCTCGACGCAGCCCCCAGCGGCCTCGAGGACTGTCTGCAGGAGGCGGGCCGGGAGGATCTGAGGGAGCTGCTGACCAATCAGAGCTGTTCACTGGGCCGAGCAACCGCCACAGGTACGAGGTCACACAGAATGAGAAGGTCTCCGACTCAGGCCACATGATTTGAACTGTATTTAGTGCTTTTATTTCCTCAGTGCGTTGTGACAATGAGAAGATCCTCCTCTCTGCCTGGTCCCACCCTCTCTTCACCAAACTGACCAATCCCGAGCCGCCTCCTGCTGACACAGAGGTCCAGCCGGAGCCTCTTCCTGCTGTGCTGAGCCCCATGCAGCTGGACGTGGAGCTGGTGAAGGTGGAGGTGGTGGTGATGACAGAGGACGAGCAGGAGGAGGTGGAGGAGACTGTGATTGGTCAGGCCATGTCGCCAGTCGAGCAGGAGGCGTCCAATGAGTGTTCAGCGGCGGGCAGTGGCGAATGCTCTGTCACACCTGTGATGGTGGAGGTGGAGGGGTCAGACGCTTTACACACACACACACACACACACACACACACACACACACACCTCATGGTGCTCATTATAAAGGAAATGAACAAAGTGTTAGTCACTGTTGTTCATTCATTAACTGCTCGTTATATTTGATTCATTGGGACCTTCAAAATAAAGTGTCATCACTTGTTTCTGTCAGGTCGAAGGACTCACCTGAAAACTTTGCCGACCAAACAGAAGACACAGGTGAAACACGCACACACACACACACACACACACACACACACACACACACACATAAACTGAACATTTTATTATCTAACCCCCGCCTTCCTCCACAGTTGACCAATCAGATCAGTCCTTCTCTGAGGTCACAGCGAACGCTCTGTACAGCATTTCCCATAATTCTCAGCGGGTGGCTCACAAGTGTCCTCAGTGCGGCAAATGTTTCATCTACCGTTCTCAGGTGAGTGTGTTCACCTGTCCTGCAGCTGCAGTGTCAGTGATGACACGACTGGATGTCGTGGAATCACACTGTTGCTGTGTCCTGTCTTCAAACACCAGACCTGCAGTAACTCTGCAGTTATTGTAGTTGTTGGAGTACATGTACTGTAGTTTCTGCAGCAGTTTGGACCAGTACTGGTCCACCACAGCACTGGTCCAGTCAGTCCAATCAGCTGATCAGTGTGACTGTCGACAGGTGATCCGTCACCTGCGTACCAATAAGTCCTGTGGGTCGGCCTTGACGACAACAGGAGCTGTGAACCTGCAGAGTCAACCAGGCAATCGTGACCAAGAGCCCCGCCCACCCGAGCCCCGCCTCCCCGAGCCCCGCCCCATCAGGACCCACTCCTGCTTCCAGTGCAACGGTGTCTTCAAAACCAAAGCCGAGCTCCTGTCGCACCAGCGGAGCCACCGGGCCCGCCCAGTTTACCAGTGTGGCCAGTGTGACAAGGAATTCCACCACCTGTCCAGCCTGACCAATCACAAGCAGACCCACCTGGACAGAGGAGGGTTCACCTGCAGCAGGTGCGATAAGGTGTTCGAGTCGGCCAAGGAGAGAGACGCCCACAGACTGCAGCACCGGCTGCCCGACCTCACCTGCACGGTGTGCGAGCAGACGTTCAGCTCCCAGACTCAGCTGCTGCGACACCTGCAGACTCACTCCGTGGAGGGGGCGGAGCCCAGCTACAGCTGCCGCTTCTGTGAACAGACCTTCTCAGGTAATGCACACAGGTAGACCTGTGGGAGGAGCCCTGAATAGTCTCCGACCTCTGACCCCTGAGTTGTGTTGCTATATATTGTTCTGCTGGAGCAACAAGGCAGCTGAAAGCTCCAGATCAGTAAGAGGACTTTTATTTTGGTCTGATTGGTCCCTTCTCTCCAGGTGTGACCCAGCTGCGTATCCACCAGCGCACACACACTTTCCGCTCGTACCAGTGCGACCAGTGCAACAAGACGTACGGCTCCCTGACCGGCCTCCACTCGCACCGGGCCAGCCACAGCGCCGAGAGCCGCTTCCTGTGTCCACAGTGCGGCAAACGCTTCAAGACCCGGGACGGGCTGGAGGGCCACCTGAGGACGCACACCGGGGAGCGGCCCTACCGCTGCCCCTACTGCCCCAAAGACTTCACCGCGCTCGCCGGCCTGAACGTGCATGTGCGGCGCCACACGGGGGAGCGGCCGTACGTGTGCACGGTGTGCGGTAAGGGCTGGCCGTCCGGGGGCGACCTGCAGAAACACATGAGGACTCACACAGGTGAACGGCCGTACGTCTGCCAGGACTGTGGGAAGGCCTTCTCCATCTCCTGTCACCTGACTGAGCACCGGAGGATACACACCGGTGAGAGAACAGCTGTTCACCTGCCTGAGTGTGTGTGTGTGTGTGCGCGCGTGTGCGTGTGCGTGTCTCAGGTGAATTTTGGCAGGTTCAGACATTTCCTGAGCTTTTATAAACATAAGCATTAGAGTGTTGAATCTCACGGCCTGAGATCCTCTCCTCTGATTGGTTCACTGACCTGTTGTTACTAGAGCTCCAGAGAGAAGCCTGAGAGAGGAGATGTAAAACTACACTGAGATGGCTTTTGGTTCTTAAAACCACAGAAATTCTTCTGATGAGATCAACACTTCAGATAAAACACAGGAGAAGATAAAACATGGAGCTTTAAATTGTTGACGCTGATTAATATTCATGTCCTTGAAATCTTCTGTGTTAAGAACAAATCTTTTTAAGAAGCTTTTAGCTTCATCAGCTTTAGTGTCAAACTGCTGATTTGACTCCTTCAGTTCCTCGGTTCAGAGAACGAAGAAGTTTAAGTGTCTCCTCACACATGACTGTCAACGACTGTCTGTTGTGTGTCTGTTGTGCGTCTGTGGTGCAGGAGAGAAGCCGTTCTCGTGTCCTGATTGTGGTAAATGCCTGAGGAGGAAGTTTGACCTGAAGAAACACATGTTGTCTCACAGCAATGTCCGTCCCTACGCCTGCGTCTACTGCCCCAAGAGCTACACCCGCAAAACCCACCTGACCAGACACCTGCTGACACACAGGACTGCCGACGGCGAGGTGGCGGGGGAGACGGCCGATGACGCCGGGGACGCTGTGTGACATCAGAGTCTGTCTTCCTGCAGCTGAACTTTTTTGTCATCAGGTTTTAGATGGACTTCCTCTCTGCAGATCTTCTCTCAGTCTCTGTGTCGTCGCTGACGTTTGCTGCTGCAGCTGTTTCTACGTTCGAGGGAACACCTGTTTGCTACATGAATCAGTGAAGCTAATCAATGTTGACAACCTGAGCACAAGCTGAGCAGAGGAGATCTGAAGTATTGATTACTGATTGATATTGATTGTTGTGACAGGTCCTGAACCACGCGTCCATACACTCTTTAAGTTTGGTTCATCACAACAGCACAGGTGGATGTGATATTCTGGTTGTGTTTGGTTGTCAGGCTCTAAAGTCATCACTGTGACTCCAGCTCTGACATGACGTGAATGTGCTGAAAACCTGTAGCTGGTTACCATGGTAACTGTCACTGGCAGCACCAGTTTAATGATGTGTGATCTCTGTTGTCATGAAAGTTTCCTGATGTGTGTGTGTGTGTTGTGGCTGCACCAGCTCTTCCTAACTCCAGACACAGTTCACTTTTACACACACGCACACACACACACACACTCAGGGCCACATGTCTGAGTGTGCCACTGGTATTTACCCCCTCCCAGCACTGGAGGACAGATTTAGAGAAGCAGCAGTCGGATGATTTTCCTGCTGAAAGTCACAGATCACATCCTGTAATTTATTTCATTTGAATCCTGTGGAGCAATGAGCTGATGTTAATCCTGACGAGCCGTTGCTACAAACACACGTGCTGAAGGATTCCTGAACAGCTGGTGCAGCCAAAGACAAACAGATGTTCAGATGTTTTCTCGTATTTGTTCAACACTACTCATTTTAACAGCTGCTAGACTGATTCTCTCCACACGGTCAAGACTGAGCATTCAAGGGGAAACTCGGTGTTTGTGTTGTCATGGAGATTTTGTATCTGTGCCTCTATAAAAGTTGCTGTGTCAAATATTCAGATGTGACTTTGAACAGTTCATTTCCACAGAGCAGAGGTGAGCCTGCTGGGTAGGACATTGAATAGACTTTATTAGTATCGTTTCGGTTGACACTAAGAACAGGAAGTGAAGAATGCTTGTGTTTAGTTGTCCTGTCCCGCTTTGTCAATAACTTTCCTCATCCACCTGCTCATCCTGAACAGGTGAGTGTAGAAGCCGTACTTTCCGTCCCGGTCACAGCCCTCGCCCCACGACACGATGCCCATCTGATACCAGCGGTTCTCGGCCGGGTACTGCACAGAAAACATTCAAAAGATTTACAGAGAGCTCTTATTCTGCTCTAAAGTCAATCATACCAGCGTAGACATATGTGCATAGAGCTGAAATGATTCAATCAATTCATGAAAAAAATAATCAACTCTTTTAATCATGAATAATTTTAGTCCAGATCCCAGCTGTGAGGAGCTGCTGCTGTGATTATCCTACTGGACTTCAGAGAACTGTAGTCAGCTGTTTTTTTATTTTATCTTTTTTCTGACGTCTCATAGACTCGTTATTCATCAGTTAATCTGGAAAAGAACCGACACATTCATGGATAGTGAGAATAATGGTCAGTTGCAGGCCTTCGTATTTGCTAACACTTTAAATTTCTTATTCATCATCTTATTCTGACCCTGGTTTGAACCTGGTTTGGATCTGGTCTGGATTATGAATTTGAAAAGGTTTGAAACTTGATGGAAACTTTTGGGATAATGTAAGTACACAAGTCAACAACATATAAACCATGTCTAGTTGTTTTTAGACATTTTAATGTGGAAAAGTTACAGATAATAACTTTAAATACTTAAATATGCCTTTAGCTGCCTTCAGCTAGGAAACCAGTTATTACATGTTCATACAGTGGTTATACAGGGTAAATACAGTGGGTTAAAGTGATGCGTCTCTGGTTGCTGTTCTTTTAATAAGATGATACTCACCTTCATCACAAACGGTCCACCACTGTCTCCCTCACAGGCGTCTCCACGCTGGGTGTCCTCCGGTTTATAACCTGCAGCACACACAGCCTGTGTTTGAAGGGAACTGTGACAGTCTGGGATGGTTCCTATTCTGCAGGTACCTCATCATAAACCAAAGTATTGGACACATTAACTTGTGGCCTCAGTGAAAAGATACGGTTCAGGGGATCATGAGTGTCTGAACAGACTTCATGATGTTTCAGTCTGGACCAAAGGGGCATGGCTGAACCCTAACACTAACTAATGAGCTGTGTGGTTGGATGTTGTGAAACAGGAATGTTACCAGCACAGAACATGTTGTCTGTGATCCGGACTGAGGTAGACTTGCGGCAGATGTCCTGGTCTACGATTGGCAGATGGATTTGCTGGAGGACCGTGGGTAAGTTTCTTGCTGCTGGGTTCCAGGTTTCCTTCAGGTTTCCCCAACCGGTCACTCGCCCCTTATAGCCCTCGGTCATCAGGCTGTCAGAGGAAAGTATGGCCTCAGTGTGACACAAACCAGTTTTGTTTAATGTAAAATCAGGACACTGGTGACACCTGAATGTTTTTCCCAGTTTAAACTCAACTGCCAGTGTAGCATATAGGTGAAACAGCTGGTAAGATGTCGGGGAGGGAGCGTGTGTCTGTGTGCCTTACGCCTCGGCCACCTTCCTGCTGGGCAGGCAGATGGGGGAGATCTCGTCCGTGAATGTGACGGGCCGTCTCAGGCGCAGCAAAGCGATGTCACGGTTCAGATTTTCCCTCCAGTTGTACTTGGGATGGACGATGATGTCATCAATCGCCACGATCTTCTCAATGCCTTTTTCAAACCTGGAACATGATGAAACATTCAGGTCAGTCCTCTGCAAATCATGTCTGCTTTGGTCTGATCATCAAATCATTTAGTCCATGTATGTAGACAGGAAGTCTTACTGGGCCCTGTTGTGCTTTCCCAGGCGGACCAGGATGTCCTTAGTGGTGAAGTTCTTGTTCCAGGGCGGGTAGAGGATGCAGTGGGCAGCAGTGAGGATCCATCGATCGCTGATCAGACTGGCTCCACACAGCAGCTCCTGGGGGCTGCGCTTGTACAGCATCACCTGCCTGCAAACAGGAGAACCACGGGATGATTTCATCATCACAGATTCACAGGGTTGTAAAGTCATGTTGTCATGAATGTTTGTCCAAAGTTGGTGAATGCTGGTCTGTCTCACTGACGCTGAGTGAAATCTAATGCTAGTGAGGTTACCATGGAGCTGAGGCCACATCGGCATCATCGCCCCCAACGATGCGTTTGTCTCTGTACGAGTCCAGCAGCTCGTCCTCCTTCGAGTCTTTTTTATCCTTCTTTTCAAACAGGGTGCGCAGCCCACAGTCTGCAACACAACCAGGCGGTAACATGGTCAACCAGGCGGTTAACCAGTCAGCTAACCAGGCAGTAACATGGTCAACCAGGCAGCTAACCAGGCAGTAACATGGTCAACCAGGCGGTTAACCAGTCAGCTAACCAGGCAGTAACATGGTCAACCAGTCAGCTAACCAGGCAGTAACATAGTCAACCAGGCAGCTAACCAGGCAGTAACATGGTCAACCAGGCGGTTAACCAGTCAGCTAACCAAGCAGTAACATGGTCAACCAGGCAGCTAACCAGGCAGTAACTTGGTCAACCAGGCAGCTAACCAGTCAGCTAACCAGGCAACCAGGTTAGCTGACTGGTTAACTAACTGACTAATGGTCAACCAGTCCATTAGTCAGTTGTTAACCAGGTAATCCATCAGCATGACTTACCGTTCTCTCCTTGTCCAAAGGAGCGAGAATTGAAAAACGCTTTCCTGCTGGAACCCAAGACGGAGCGCTCCATGCCTCCGTCCTCTGTCTCCAACACGCTGCCCAGCAGGTCCTCTGGGAGACAGACAGGTGGAGAGAGAGAGACAGGTAAGAGACGGGTGGACACTCACACCTGTGCCTGTACCTCGCAGTGGATTTGTACATGTCGTTTTACCACAGAGCTCCAGGTCACAGAAGTCGATGGTCACATTTCCAGATACCTCCACGAAGCACCAGGGGCCCTCGGGGTCGTTGTCAGGGTTACGGCACTTGTTGCCCTGCAGGGTGACCTCGGGGATGAACTCCTTGTCCTGGCTGAGGGCCGTGGCCCGTGGGGATGACCAGTCCAGACAGGTGTGGCCTCCCAGGCTAACATCCAGGTCGCCTGTGTAGTCTATACCATAGTTGGGTAAACACTGGCCAGTTTTGACAGGGCGAGGGGCCGAAGTGGGCGGGACAAAGACCTCACCTTGAAAAGAAAAAGAGTGATTGATTGATCTCTTTCTTTGTGTAACTTTCACCACAGTTTAACTTCCTGTCTGCACAACAACAACCTACAACCTCTGTTCCTGCCCCGACCTGCAGCCTGGCTTGTAGTTAGTAGTATCTGTCGTAGCTCGTAGGACCTGCTGTAGTTAGCAGGACCTGTCGTAGTTAGTCGGCCCTGTGGTAGTTAGTAGTATTAGCAGATACTTGCCACATGTGGGTACCCTGCAGGCCTCTTTCTGGACTGTTGGGTCCTGGGTGAAACACCAGGGGCCCTCAGGACGTTTGTCAGGGTTACGACAGAAGTTCTCCTTCAGGTTGCTGTTGGGCTCTGAGGTGTTAAATTCCCTACAGACAGGTGATCAGACAGACAGGTGATCAGATAGACTGATTGATGGATGGATTGATTGATTGATTGATTGATTGATTGATTGTTACCTCATGATGGGATGTGGGAAGCTGTGCCTCCAGTGTTGACACTGTCTCCCTGATTTTGTGATGTTGATGCTCCCTTCATAGTTCACCCCCTTGCCGGAAATACACTGACCTGAGAACACACACACACACACACACACACACACACACACACACACACACACACACACACAGGTCAATGTATATGTATGTATTATCTGATCAGTGTTTTAATGGTTGTTAATGTTTCTTCATATTTACCTTCTATACACTGTCTGACTGTGTCAGTGTTGTCCTTTGTCCTGGTCAGTTCACTTCCCTTACAGTCTGAGAGACAGACAGGTCAGAGAGACAGACAGACAGACACACACACACAGACAGGTCAGAGAGACAGACAGGCAGACAGACAGGCAGACACACAGACAGACACACACACACAGACAGACAGACAGACACACACACACAGACAGGTCAGAGAGACAGACAGGCAGACAGGCAGGCAGGCAGGTGTTCCTCTCTTACGGGGGTTGTGTGTCTGTGAGCTGTGGACTTTGCTCGTGTTGTTTGTTCAGAGCAGCAACTGATTAAACACAAAGTCGAACCAGCTCAGACCTGAAGCTGCTGAAAGTCTTAGAACCTGCAGATGTTCTGCAGATGTTCTGCTCACTGATGTGTTCAGTGTATCAGGTTCTACATGGAGAACATGTTCTGTGTGGTGGAGCAGCTGCACTCACCCAGGTACTTCTCCCAGAAGGTTTCCTGAGGGAACAGAGTGTGTTCTCTGGTTAGACTTTACACTGAGCAGAACCGTTCTCCGGTTCTCCTTGACTCTCTGACACAGTGAATGAGACCAGAACAAAGTGGAGTCGTACTGTTTTATCCGTCTGTTCGAACACTTCTCTGGCTTCTTCGTGGTCACAGATTTCCTCAATGCACTCCCTCTCCAGGTTCCCTACAGTCACATCCCCACAAACACAGAGGCTCTGCTGTAATCTGTCGTACGCAGTACTGCACAGTTCTGAATACACAAAGATGTGGAGCGCTCGTTCAGAGTGTTAGCTTACCTGGTTTCATCTCCTCAAACAGCTGATTGGCCCGTTTGTTCCTGACCAGAACCTGTGAGGCCCGATGGCTGCTGAGGAAGACTGCAGGGAGAAAATCAGCTGATTATAGCCATGAAGGTAGCATTTAAAACAGTCTTATCAGTAAAATGTACTTCAGGTATCAGAAGTAATTGTACTTCCTGTGGCTGATGTACTTTTATGTGTTATTTTGCTCCTAAGTATTTTGATGTTGTGAGGCTGAACTTCCTCATATACAGGTAGTTTCACCTGTAACGATGCGCCGTCTTTATGTTGATCATATGTAGCTGATAAATGTGAAAAGCAGAAAGTACAAGTACCACAAAGCTGTACTCGAGTAAATGTACTTGGATACTTTCCAGCACTGCGTCTGTATGAGGTTTAAGGCTGAGGTTTGTACAGTTTAAATTTAAGGCCAGAGAAGAAGAAATCAAAGACATTTATAACCCCCCCCCCCCCCCCCAGAGTGAGAAGAGATGAAATGAGGTACCATGCTCTGCCAGGCAGCTGTGCAGGACAAACAGCAGTAGAACAGCGGCTGGTTTCGATGCTGGTTCCACCATGATCCAGACCTTCAAGCAGAACCTCAGAACCTCATCCAGCAGACTCCCTCTTCAGTCTGTCTCTGTGTCTCCGTCTGTCTCTCTGTCTGGGGGGAGGGATATTGACCAAAGGGTCAAAGTATGAGTCAGTCAGGCTGATGAGCCGGACATGTTTAGTGTGAGTGTGTTTACTTTGACAGGATGGGGACTCAGTGTTCAGTATATTAGGAACACCAGGCTGTGACTCACGATGATGCTTCTGATGTTCAGGAAGTCACAGGTGTTTCTGTTGCAGAGACAGAAATAAACACAAACCAAGCTACATTAAATGTGATGATGATGATGATGATGATGATCCCCACACTCACTGTGCAGATACTCAGGGTTTGGACAGTGTGGACTGCCTGCTCTTCACATGGAGCAGGAGGAGGAAGTAAAAGTACTAAAACCACACTGTAGAAGTACTGCAGTGAAGGTCTTACTGAAGTAAAAGTATGTGAGTATAATCAGGAAAATGTACCGTAAGTATCAGAAGTACAGAGAGCAGAAAACTGTGAGGAGATTATTATTCATGAATTTTTCTGTTGGAGCTGAAGCTCATTATTCTGGTGCAGCTCATGATTCATCTGATGATTATTTTCTTAATGAATCAGGTGATTATTTAAAATATTTGTTTTGTAAAAATTCAGAAAAGTGAGAAATGTCGTTGAGCTCAAAGTGAAACAAACCAAAAGTCTTCAGCATGATTCAAAATAAATCAAATTGATTCAAAAAATATTCAAGTAATTACAAGAGGAAAGAGGAAATCCTCAAGTTTGAGAAGAGACATAAATGAAATCAATCAAAGGAGTTTCAGCTGTGCTTGTGTAATAAACCACTAACTGTGTCAGATAAACCTCAGACTGCAATCTGAGTAGATTTCAGTCAGTAGAGCCAAGAAAATAAAATACTCATGTCAACACTCAGGGTTTTTCCCGATGGTGGCACCAGAGGTTAAAGGTCAGTGGGTCATTAAGGTCATCAGGAGTGATGCTTGTTTTGCAGCCTCATGGTGCAACTGATGAAACTGTGACCATATGAACTTTTGTCCCTGAGCTGTTTGTAACTCCTCACCTGTGTAAATGAACATGTGGGAGACGTTGCTGAGGTCAAAGGTCAGCGCTCAGACTCTGTCACGTCTCCTCTGCTCACAGCGTTAAAACTCAGCAGCTGCACTGAGCAGCATAACGGTAACGACTAAGAGGAGACATAAAAAGAAAAATAAAATGAACACATGCTGCCTGCAGCTCGCTATCGACTCATCTGACTCAGCACAGTCAGAGCAAACATTGACTTTACAGACACTGAGGTGAAAGTCTGTGGTTCAGTATAAAAACCTGACTGAGGCCTGATCACATCTCCCAGAGGCTGAAATGTCCATTAGAACAACAGGTGACATGAGTCCCTGTGAATTAATTCATGACTTCAGTTGTAGTGGGTTTCATTTTAACTGCCTCAGAGACTTTTAGGTGATTCAAGCAATAAAAACATCATGTTTTTGTTGGGCGGCCCGATGGCGGAGTGGTTAGGGCGCGTACCACATGAGCGGATGCTCTTAGCAGGCAAGCGCCGGTTCGACTCTTTCCCCTTCTCTGCCCCTTTCCTGTCACTCTCTACTGTCCTGTCAATAAAGGCAAAAAATGCCCCCCAAAAAATCTAAAAAAAAAAACCATCACGTTTTATGAACAATCACATGTTGTGTTGGTAAAATCCTCATCTGATCAGTTAAAAAGCTGAAATGGATTCAACAGGAGCAGAGATGCTGCGTCGTCCACAGACGAACCCAAACACTTTTCAAAAGAAGTAATTTTATTTGATGTGTTTCAGTCCAAATTTAAATGACAGAAAAAAATTCCTGATAGTTCAGAAATTTTAGCATAATGAGCGACGCCGTGTTGAAAAGCCTGATGTTTTTGAATGTAGTTTGGTTGGTGGAACCAATCCTCTCCCAGCAGCAGCCAGATAGGGTTAGGGTTAGGTAGTTTGGTATGTTTCCTGGTCAGCCAGTGACAAAGTGTTTGATTAAAAATTATGTGACAGATTTATTTGTAGGACATGTTTTAAAGTACGGTGTATGGAAGAGGACAACACTGTTCATACAGAGCTCAGTAGTTTGTTTCAGATCTGGCTTTGTGAGCACGGACACATCAGTGTCATGTAGTGTTGTAGTGACTCAGTGAGAGCACTGGAGGGCAGTAAATACCCTGATTCCTTCCCTCAGCCAGTTTAGTCAGTATTTACAATAGTATCTGTGTCATCATCAGACTGATGGACATTGGTGCTAAAAAGCAGTAAATGTGTGATAATGTCAGTGAGAACATCAGTGTTTTTGTCAGTGCTGGATGTGGAGGGTTGTGGTTACTGACAGTGACCACTGGAGGGCAGGTACAACACAGAACAACGAGCTGCTCCTCCCTCTGGTTTCCTCACAGAGGAGCACACTCTCCTCTGACTCACTGATCCACCTCCACACCTTCAACGCCACCGTAACACCACCTTCACTGAGCCTCTGAGCCTCGGTGTGTCTGTGTTCAGTGGAGCAGAGAGTCTCCTCCTGTCGGAGAAACCTCCCCACTGCTGATCACACTGACTGGTCGATCAGATGTCGTGGACTCAGTCCTCACGAGACTCGGCTTGAAGGCCAGTGTGCAGAGGGAAGAAGCTTCAAGACAGACAGCTCAGCTTGCTCACAAACAGCTCGGGCTGTGAAGACTGTCAAGGAGTTCAGAAAACACTGGGACAGACACATGGCACATTCAGCCTTTTATTCGTTCACAACCTTCACAGGCTTCGGACTCTGAGGTTAAATGCTGGGATAAATTCAGAATTTGAATCAATAACATTTGTGGTATTTTTCAGGTTCTTTTCTCAGCAGCATCGAGGACGACTGCAGCGTTCTCCTTCGCCTGCTGCAGCAACGCTGTTGCTCTTTTCTGAGTCTGTGGCACAAAACATCAGAAGAAACAAGACCAGGTTATTCATGGTTGTTCATGGTCAGACTCGATTTAATGATGAGGGACATGGAACGAGCTCATCAGAACACTCACAGCCAGTTTGAAGGCCTCGTCTGTGATGTCTTTGAGGTTGATCATAACGTTGTAGTACGCTCCGAAAACAGCCGTCTCCAAAGCTTTAGCTGCCACCTGGAAACCACACACACAAGACATGAGATTAAAAACATGACATTAAAAAATAGGATTAAAACATGACATCAAACTGAAGGTAAGATTTTAGTTTTATTCTGGGGGATTTCTGCAGGAATCTGCTGCTCTTCCATGATGGAGCCACCATCACACATGGAAGTGAACAAGGTTTTAATGATGAAACTAATATATTTAATTATATGAGTTTCATCATTAAAACTGAGCTGAAGGAGTTTTACTCTGAAGAATTTCACCTGAGCGTCAGACACGCAGGCGACATTTCCATAGACAACCATTTCTTTAAGAGACGGCCAGAGGACGTTGACCCTCTCTGCCAGAGCCAACGGGACGCCGACAGCTCGCTGCAGACCCTCCTGCATCGCAGCCTCTCTCCTGAGAGCACACACACACACACACACAACAGAACACATATGTAACAACACACACACTGCACACGAGGGCACCTGGAGTGTTAAACAGGTTTGAAATGATCACCTCTGAACCTCCTCTGCCGTCTTCTTTGGCATTTTCAGTGCCGCCTGCAACACAAAGACACAAAGAGACAAACAGTGGTGACTGTGTTGACAGTGACAAACATGTCTGATCCCCTGCTGTCAATCATCTCCTCAGTGACTTGGTCAGACTGCCTGCAGGGCCGTGGCTGGTCCTGGCGTCCGCTGAGCGTCCTCCTCACCATGTAGCTGTTGAAGGCGGAGGAGTCGGCGTCCACCATGTGCAGCAGCTCCTTCATGGCCTGATGAAACGGAGGAATCAGCCTCCTCATCACACTGTCCACGCTCTCAAACTGCCTCTTCCCATACGTCATCTGACCAACCATGGCCCCCAGCGCCGCCCCCTATAGGATCCAAACACAACACAGTCACAGAGATGTTCAGATATGGAGATGTCTCACTCTGTTGTATGGTTCAGGTCTAAAAACTAGTACCAGAGCAGCGACAGCAGCAGAAACTGATCCTCCCCCAGGAGCCGCCGTCCGAGCTCCGACGCTCTGAACAAACTGCTGCAGAGACAGAGACACCAGCCGTCTGTCCTCCTGTGACCTCACCATGTACCTGCACAGGTGCAGCAAGCAACAGCAGCATTTAAAAGACCTCACATCTGTGTGAGAAGACAGATCATCAGATAAATCCCTCCCTACATCCTCAGTGAAACCTCTGCAGATGGTCCAGAAGGCAGCAGCCCCCTCAGTCCCCTTCACTCATGAAACAGATGGAAAACTGAGTCCTGACACTGAGGTGAAGCTCCACTGATCCACCTGAGTCTCGGACATATGAGATGATGCTTTTTAACGAGCACACACAGTAATAATGACTCACTCTATGATCCTCTCCTGTGGGTTGAATGGACCCAGAGAGTCCAGGCCCAGTTTACTGATTACCTGATGACACAAACAAAGACACCTTCAGATCTGTGTCTTAAAACCTCTCTGACAGATTGTGTTTCCATGGAGACCCTGCTGTCTGCTGACCAGCCGGACTTTGTGCTCCTCTTCGATGATGAAGAGTTGCTCCCTGTTGATGTAGAAGTCTGCAGCGTCCAGCAGAGCCCTCAGAGGGATCAGACCCACGATCTGAGAGCCGACCACCGGGAGGTTCAGATCCTGAAGACACACACACACACACACTGTAACACACTGTAACACACTGACACATGCTGTAACACACTGACACACACTGTAACACACTGTAACACACTGACACACACTGACACACACGGTCACACTGTAACACACTGACACACACTGTAACACATGGTCACACTGTAACACATTGTAACACACTGACACACACTGTAACACACTGTAACACACTGACACACACTGTAACACACTGACACACACTGTAACACACGGCCACACTGTAACACACTGTAACACACTGTAACACACTGACACATGCTGTAACACACTGACACACACTGTAACACACTGACACACACTGTAACACACGGTCACACTGTAACACACTGACACACACTGTAACACACTGACACACACTGACACACACTGTAACACATGGTCACACACTGTAACACACTGACACACACTGACACACACTGTAACACACTGACACACACTGTAACACACTGACACACACTGTAACACACTGACACACACTGTAACACACGGTCACACTGTAACACACTGACACACACTGTAACACACTGTAACACACTGTAACACATGGTCACACACTGACACATGCTGTAACACACTGACACACAC